>NC_059469.1:41114915-41194915 GCF_905237065.1 Salmo salar
TAGTCAGGTTATAGATGGTGGTGTAGATGAGGCTGGGTCTAGTCAGGTTATAGATGGTGGTGTAGATGAGGCTGGGTCTAGTCAGGTTATAGATGGTGGTGTAGATGAGGCTGGGTCTAGTCAGGTTATAGATGGGGGTGTAGATGAGGCTGGGTCTAGTCAGGTTATAGATGGTGGTGGTGTAGATGAGGCTGGGTCTAGTCAGGTTATAGATGGTGGTGTAGATGATGCTGGGTCTAGTCAGGTTATAGATGGTGGTGTAGATGAGGCTGGGTCTAGTCAGGTTATAGATGGTGGTGGTGTAGATGAGGCTGGGTCTAGTCAGGCTGGTGGTGTAGATGAGGCTGGGTCTAGTCAGGTTATAGATGGTGGTGTAGATGAGGCTGGGTCTAGTCAGGTTATAGATGGTGGTGTAGATGAGGCTGGGTCTAGTCAGGTTATAGATGGTGGTGGTGTAGATGAGGCTTGGTCTAGTCAGGCTGGTGGTGTAGATGAGGCTGGGTCTAGTCAGGTTATAGATGGTGGTGTAGATGAGGCTGGGTCTAGTCAGGTTATAGATGGTGGTGTAGATGAGGCTGGGTTTAGTCAGGTTATAGATGGTGGTGTAGATGAGGCTGGGTCTAGTCATGTTATAGATGGTGGTGTAGATGAGGCTGGGTCTAGTCAGGTTATAGATGGTGGTGTAGATGAGGCTGGGTCTAGTCAGGTTATAGATGGTGGTGTAGATGAGGCTGGGTCTAGTCATGTTATAGATGGTGGTGTAGATGAGGCTGGGTCTAGTCAGGTTATAGATGGTGGTGGTGTAGATGAGGCTGGGTCTAGTCAGGTTATAGATGGTGTAGATGAGGCTGGGTCTAGTCAGGTTATAGATGGTGGTGTAGATGAGACTGGGTCTAGTCAGGTTATAGATGGTGGTGTAGATGAGACTGGGTCTAGTCAGGTTATAGATGGTGGTGTAGATGAGGCTGGGTCTAGTCAGGTTATAGATGGTGTTGTTGATGAGACTGGGTCTAGTCAGGTTATAGATGGTGGTGTAGATGAGACTGGGTCTAGTCAGGCTATAGATGGTGGTGTAGATGAGGCTGGGTCTAGTCAGGTTATAGATGGTGGTGGTGTAGATGAGGCTGGGTCTAGTCAGGTTATAGATGGTGTAGATGAGGCTGGGTCTAGTCAGGTTATAGATGGTGGTGTAGATGAGACTGGGTCTAGTCAGGTTATAGATGGTGGTGTAGATGAGACTGGGTCTATTCAGGTTATAGATGGTGCTGTAGATGAGACTGGGTCTAGTCAGGTTATGCTAGTGGATGAGGAGAGTATAGTGGGGAAGTATAAGAGACGAGGGGGGAAGAGGGTGTCAAGCAGAAAAGGAAAAAGGTGTGGTCAAAGGCACCATGGAAACTTTGCCTGTTGCTGTGGGGGAGGCCCTGACCAGAGAGGAAGGGCAGGTGGTCAGGGTGGGAGATAGAGATGAGGAGGAAAGTGAGTCTGAGGAAGAGGATGAGGAGTTATTTTTTTTCAGACTCCTCTTCAATAGGCCCGGAGCTGACAGCCAGTCAAGCAGAGGGGTCTTAGTACACGTTGAGAGAAGTGGGAGTGTTAAGGGACATCATTAATCAGTTCGACCTAGTGGATGTTTGGAGAACTAAACATCCCAATACAAGACAGTATACGTGGGTGAAGGTTTTTGGGGCTAGGGTGAGTGCAGCCCGACTTGATCGGTTTTACATGTCTAGGAATCGGAGCAATAGGCTGTTGGGCGCTACCATTCTCCTGGTGGGTTTTTCGGATCACCACATAACCATGGCTCGGCTGTCTATTTCACCAGGGCCCCGGCAGGCATCTTATTGGAAGTTCAATGTAAAGCTCTTACAAGATGCCACTTTTTGCTCAGGTTTCCAGACCTTTTGAGAAAGGTGGGGGCAGCGAAGAGAGGAGTATGAGTCTCTCAGTCAATGGTGGGATGTAGGGAAAGTCCAAATTCGGCTTTTCTGTCAACAGTACACAGCTCTCTCATCCTCAGAGGCTAGGAGAGTATTGGGAGAACTAGAGCGGTGTATTAGTGAGATGGAGGTAGAGATGGTGGGGCAAGGCAATGTAGGCCTCCAGGCTAATTTAGCAGGATTACGTAGGGACCTGGGCAGTTTTTTCCAGGTTAAAGCAAAGGGAGCACTTATAAGAGCTAGGTTCTCCATCCTCAAGGAGATGGAGGCTCCCAGCTCCTTCTTCTTTGGTTTGGAAAGACAGAGCAGTGAAGCCAAGGGTATGCATTGTCTACGGCTGTCTGATGGGCGGGTGACCTCTGTGGTGGGTGAGATGCGGGAGAGAACTGTGGAGTTGTATACTGAGTTGTATAGGGCAGAACTGTGTGATCCTATGTGTGCTCAGGTCTTGTTCGCAGGACTCCCTAAGCTCTCTCTGGCACAGGGGGATGAAATGGACATTCCTCTGTTGTCCCATGAACTGGCAGAGGCCGTAAGCCAGATGTCCCCCGGTCGTGCACCGGGGGTCGATGGACTCCCAGTGGAATTTTATAAAAAATTCTGGGGAATAATTGGACAGGATTTATTTTGCGTGTTGCGTGAATGCGTTGGGGTAGGAGAGATGCTGATGAGCTGCCGTCGGGCGGCTCTGACTCTCCTGCCCAAAAAAGGGGACTTGTGGTAACTTAAGAACTGGAGGCCTGTGGCATTACTCTGTGCGGACTACAAGATATTTGCCAAGGTCCTCGCTAACAGAGTGAAGTCCCATTTGGACTCGATAGTACATAAGGACCAAACATATTGTGTACCGGGACGCTCAATCACGGACAACTTGTTCTTAATCAGGGACATGTTGGACTTGTCGAGAGGTTCTAATGTGAACTTTGGACTGGTCTCTTTAGATCAATATAAGGCTTTTGATAGAGTGGACCATGAGTATCTGTTTAATGTGATGTTTGGGTTTGGGAAGAGTTTTTTGACCTGTGTGTCACGCCCTGACCTTAGAGAGCCTTTTTATTCTCTATTTTGGTTAGGTCAGGGTGTGACTAGGGTGGGTACTCTAGTTTTGTTGTATTTCTATGTTGGCCTGATATGGTTCCCAATCAGAGGCAGCTGTCTATCGTTGTCTCTGATTGGGGATCATATTTAGGCAGCCTTTTCCCAGCTGTTGTTTGTGGGATCTTGATTTTGTACAAAGCTGTACGTTTCGTTGGTTTCTCTTTATTGTTTTGTTGCTGGTTATCATAAATAAATATGATTAACCTACCCACGCTGCACCTTGGTCCGAACATCATTACAAAGACGTTCGTTACACTGTGTGAAGCTGTTGCATGCTGGGGCGCCATGTATGGTGAAGGTGGGAGGGGGGGCTCAGTAGGCCAGTCTGGGTGAGACGGGGCATTAGACAAGGATGCCCTCTATCTGGGCAGTTATACACACTAGCCATTGAGCCTTTTTTGGGACTGCTACGCAGGAGACTGCAAGGACTGTCCTGGACAGGCATGGATGTAGTGACAGGCATAGCAGTGTCAGCATATGCAGATGACGTTTCTGTGATGGTCAGGATATGCAGGCACTAGAGACCAGTCTGAGGGTGTACGAGGGAGCTTCATCAGCTAAGGTAAACTGGGGCAAGAGCAAAGCTCTGTTATGTGGGGCATGGGGGGATAGGGCTCCTCCTCTGCTTCCAGGGGGTTTGCAGTGGGGTTGTGAAGGGCTTAAAGTGTTGGGGGTGTACCTGGGCTCGGAGAAGTGGGTCAGGAAGAACTGGGAGGGGCTGTCACAGGCAGTGGTGTCAAGACTGGCCAGGCGGATGTGGCTCCTGTCCCATGTGTCATACAGAGGGACGGTGCTGATAATCAACAACCTGGTGGCATCTTCCCTGTTCCATAAACTGGCTGTCCTCAACCCTCCCGCCGGTCTGCTCACAGACCTGCAACGCAAGCTGGTGGATATTTTCTGGTCGGGCCATCATTGGCTGAGGGTGGCAGTGTTGTACATGACCGTCCACGAAGGAGGACAGGGCCTGGTGGAACTGGAGAGCAGGGTGGCTGCTTTCCGGCTAAAGGCGGTGCAGAGACTGCTGTACCATACTGATGTTAGCTGGAGGGAACCAGCATGCGCGCTGCTGAGGAGAGCTGGCGGATTAGGGTTGGACCGGCAGCTGTTCCTCATGAAGCTGGAGAGTACAGCAGGTCTCTCAGATATTTACTCTGCAATGCTGAGGGCCTGGCAACTGCCAAGGCCTACACGAGAAGGGGATGTGGAGCCTGGGCTGTTGGTGTGGGAGGAGCCTCAAATTCCACAACCCAGCCATTCCTTTGAGATCGGTTCAGTCGGCCACCCTGCAGAGGCAACTGATGGCAGGGGGTTTACAAAGGCTGGGTGACCTGCGACTGCTGGGAGAGGAGAGGTGGAAAACCCCAGAAGTCTTGGCACAACAAACAGAAATAACGTCTCTTAGGCTTCTGGAGAGATTCCTTCTCATGATGCCATCTATTTTGTGAAGTGAACCAGTCCCTCCTGCAGCAAAGCACCCCCACAAAATGTGCTTCACGGTTGGGATGGTGTTCTTCGGCTTGCAAGCCTCCCCCTTTTTCCTCCAAACAAAACAATGGTCATTATGGCCAAACAGTTCCATTTTTGTTTCATCAGACCAGAGGACGTTTCTCCAAAAAGTACGATCTTTGTCCCCATGTGCAGTTGCAAACCGCAGTCTGGCTTTTTTATGGCGGTTTTGGAGCAGTGGCTTCTTCCTTGCTGAGTGGCCTTTAAGGTTATGATGATATAGGACTCGTTTTACTGTGGATATAGATACTTTTATACCTGTTTCCTCCAGCATCTTCACAAGGTCCTTTGCTGTTGTTCTGGGATTGATTTGCACTTTTCGCACCAAAGTACATTCATCTCTAGGAGACAGAACACGTCTCCTTCCTGAGCGGTATGACGGCTGCGTGGTTCCATGGTGTTTATACTTGCGTACTATTGTTTGTACAGATGAACGTGATACCTTCAGGCATTTGGAAATTGCTCCCAAGGATGAACCAGACTTGTGGAGGTCTACAATTTTTTTTCTGAAGTCTTGTCTGATTTGTGTTGATTTTCCGATGAGGTCAAGCAAAGGTGCACTGAGTTTGAAGGTAGGCCTTGAAATACATCCACAGTTACACCTCCAATTGACTCAAATTATGTCAATTAGCCTGTTTAAAGGCACAGTCAACTTAGTGTATGTAAACTTCTGACCCACTGGAATTGTGATACAGTGAATTATAAGTGAAATAATCTGTCTGTAAACAATTGTTGGAAAAATGACTTGTGTCTTGCACAAAGTAGATGTCCTAACCGACTTGCCAAAACTATAGTTTGTTAACAAGAAATTTGTGGAGTGGTTGAAAAAACGAGTTTTAATGACTCCAACCTAAGTGTATGTAAACTTCCGACTTCAACGTGTAGATCTTCTGCACAGATTCTGTCAGACCTGACAGTAAATCTCAGTAAGACAGAAATAATGGTGTCCCAAGAAAGGTCTGAGAGACAAGGCTTTCTATGCCATCAAAAGGAACATCAAATTCAACATACCAATTAGGATCTGGCTAAAAATACTTGAATCAGTTATAGAACCCATTGCCCTTTGTGGTTGTGAGGTCTGGGGTCCGCTCACCAACCAATAATTCACAAAATGGGACAAACACCAAATCGAGACTCTGCATGCAGAATTCTGCAAAAATATCCTCCGTGTACAACGTAAAACACCAAATAATGCATGCAGAGCAGAATTAGGCCGATACCCGCTAATTATCAAAATCCAGAAAAGAGACGTTAAATTCTACAACCACCTAAAAGGAAGCGATTCCCAAACCTTCCATAACAAAGCCATCACCTACAGAGAGATGAACCTGGAGAAGAGTCCCCTAAGCAAGCTGGTCCTGGGGCTCTGTTCACAAACACAAACAGACCCCACAGAGCCCCAGGACAGCAACACAATTAGACCCAACCAAATCATGAGAAAACAAAAATATAATTATTTCCAATGTGTCAAGTAATTAACCAAAAAAAACGGAGCAAACTAGAATGCTATTTGGCCCTAAACAGAGAGTACACAGTGGCAGAATACCTGACCACTATGACTGACCCAAACTTAAGGAAAGCTTTGACTATGTACAGACTCATTGAGCATAGCCTTGCTATTGAGAGAGGCTGCCGTAGGCAGACCTGGCTCTCAAGAGAAGACAGGCTATGTGCACACTGCCCACAAAATGAGGTGGAATCTGAGCTGCACTTTCTAACCTCCTGCCCAATGTATGACCATATTAGAGACACATATTTCCCTCAGATTGCACAGACCCACAAAGAATTAGAAAACAAATCCAATTTTGATAAATACCAATATATGCTGCTGTTCAAAAGTTTGGGGTCACTTAGAATTGTCCTTGTTTTAAAAGAAAAGCAAATTTTTTGTCCATTAAAATAACATCAGATTGATCAGAAATACAGCGTAGACATTGTTAATGTTGTAAATGACTATTGTAGCTGGAAATGGCAGATTTTGTATGGATTATCTACATAGGCGTACAGAGGCCCATTATCAGCAACCATCACTCCTGTGTTCCAATGGCACGTTGTGTTAGCTAATCCACGTTTATCATTTTGAAAGGCTAATTGATCATTAGAAAACCCTTTTGCAATTATGTTAGCACAGCTGAAAACAGTTGTTCTGATTTAAATAAGCAATAAAACTGGCCTTCTTTAGACTAGTTGAGTATCTGGAGCATCAGCATTTGTGGGTTCGATTGCAGGCTCAAAATGGCCAGAAACAAAGAACTTAGACTCATCAGTCTATTCTTGTTCTGAGAAATGAAAGCTATTCCTTGCGAGAAATGGCCAAAAAACTGAAGATCTCGTACATCGCCGTGTACTACTCCCTTCACAGAACAGCGCAAACTGGCTCTAACCAGAAAAGAAAGAGAAGTGGGAGGCCCCGGTGCACAACTGAGCAAGAGGACAAGTACATTAGAGTGTCTAGTTTGTAGCTGGAAACTGGCAGCTTCATTAAATAGTACCCACAAAACACCAGTCTCAACGTCAACAGCGAAGAGGCGACTCCGGGATGCCGGCCTTCTAGGCAGAGTTCCTCTGTCCAGTGTCTGTGTTCTTTTGCCCATCTTAATCTTTTCTTTTTATTGGCCAGTCTGAGATATGGGTTTTTCTTTGCAACTCTGCCTAGAAGGCCAGCATCCCGCAGTCACCTCTTCACTGTTGACGTTGAGACTGGTGTTTTGGTGGAAATTTCTAAGTCACCCCAAACTTTTGAATGGTAGTGTATATTGGGTGAAATACCACAGTGTACCATCACAGCAGCAAGATTTGTGACCTGTTGCCACAAGAAAAGGGCAACCAGTGAAGAACAAACACCATTGTAAATACAACCCATATTTATGTTTATTTTCCCTTTTGTACTTTAACTATTTGCACATCCTTACAGGACTGTATAAAGACACAATATGACATTTGAAATGTCTTTATTCTTTTGGAACTTTTGTGAGTGTAATGTTTACTGTTAATTTTTATTGTTCATTTCACTTTTGTTTATTATTTAATTCACTTGCCAATAAAACCCCTTAAATTGAAATTGGATTGACAGAGAGCGAGAGAGACAGGGAGAGAGAGAGAGACACAGAGAGAGAGACAGAGACAGGAAGAGAGAGACACAAAGAGAGAGAGAGAAATAGAGAGAGAGAGAGACAGAGAGCGAGAGAGACAGGGAGAGAGAGACACAGGGAGAGAGAGAGACACACAGAGACAGAGACAGTGAGAGCGAGACACACAAAGAGAGAGAGAGAAATAGAGAGAGAGAGAGGGAGAGAGAGAGAGAGAGAGAGAGAGAGAGAGAGAGAGAGAGAGAGAGAGAGAGAGAGAGAGAGATAGAGAGAGAAATAGAGAGAGAAATAGAGACAGAGACGGAGATAGCGAGAGACAGAGCTTGCTTTGGCAATGTTAACACGTTTCCCATGCCAATAAAGCCCCTTGAATTGAATTGAGAGAGACAGACACACATAGACAGAGAGACACACAGAGACAGAGAGACACACAGAGACAGAGAGACACACAGAGAGAGAGACACACAGAGAGAGAGAGAGACACAGAGAGACACACACAGAGACAGAGAGACACACAGAGAGAGAGACACACAGAGAGACAGACACAGAGAGACAGAGAGATGATGTCTGTGTAGATGATGATGTCAGAGAGATGATGTCTGTGTAGATGATGATGTCTCTCTGATGTCTGTGTAGATGATGATGTCTCTCTGATGTCTGTGTAGATGATGATGTCTCTCTCTGTAGTTGTGGCTGTCCCCCTCTGCAGCGTATCTGGGAGGCTGATCTAGAAGCCTGTCACCTCCTCCTCCGAGGCATCCAGCTGCGTACCCCATTCTGTGGTGGTCCGGCCCCTGCCACAGTGGTACTACCCAACCCCCAACCAGCCACTAAACAAGAAGCAGATCTGCAGGAATGTGCCATGTTGACGGCTCTGGGGGGTCGCTGGTGCCCCGAGGCCAACCTACAGAACTCAGAGTTCACCAAGGTAACTAACACAACCACATGTTCCATTTGTAGTGCACTCCTTCTGCCCAGAGCCCTATGGGGAATAGGGTGCCATTTGTAGTGCACTCCTTCTGCCCAGAGCCCTATGGGGAATAGGGTGCCATTTGTAGTGCACTACTTCTGCCCAGAGCCCTATGGGGAATAGGGTGCCATTTGTAGTGCACTACTTCTGCCCAGAGCCCTATGGGGAATAGGGTGCCATTTGTAGTGCACTACTTCTGCCCAGAGCCCTATGGGGAATAGGGTGCCATTTGTAGTGCACTACTTCTGCCCAGAGCCCTATGGGGAATAGGGTGCCATTTGTAGTGCACTACTTCTGCCCAGAGCCCTATGGGGAATAGGGTGCCATTTGGAACACATTGTGGTTTGTTATACATTTGGTATTTTTTTTACCTTACAGATCAAATCAAATCAAATGTAATTCCTCACATGCGCTGAATACAACAGGTGTAGACTTTACAGTGAAAGGACACAGCCTCTGTCTTATTTAGGACACAGCCTCTGTCTTATTTAGGACACAGCCTCTGTCTTATTTAGGACACAGCCTCTATCTTATATTAGGACACAGCCTCTACATCTTATTTAGGACACAGCCTCTACATCTTATTTAGGACACAGCCTCTGTCTTATTTAGGACACAGCCTCTATCTTATTTAGGACACACCTCTATCTTATATAGGACACAGCCTCTACATCTTATATAGGACACAGCCTCTGTCTTATATAGGACACAGCCTCTACATCTTATTTAGGACACAGCCTCTATCTTATTTAGGACACAACCTCTATCTTATTTAGGACACACCTCTATCTTATATAGGACACAGCCTCTACATCTTATTTAGGACACAGCCTCTGTCTTATTTCGGACATGTTCATGCACACTATAAAAACACAATCTGATGTTTACTGTCAGTCATTTAGAAGCAGTTCTTTGAATTGAAATAGTATAATGTTGATGTGGGTATATAGTTTCCACTGTGGCCTTTTTGTTTCTTCATAGTATAATATATATCATGTAGCCTGTATTTATCCAGGAAGGGCAGATTATATTAACATCTGGTCTGGTACACCTGTCGTCTTAACATGAAAACCTGACTCGACCTGAAAGTGCCTTTGCAAAACAGTGTTTTAATTCAGTCAAGTGTAGTAATTCTTGTTAGCGTTCAACAGTAGTTACATGTATTCCAACGTTCATGTAGCCCGTAATTATCCAGGAAACGTGTGGCCGGTGAAAACATGACCTGACCTCAAAGAGCCCCTCACTCACAGTCCTCTTAATATGGAGAGAAACCTGACTTTTAATCAAGCATTAATATGGAGGGAAACCTGACTTTAAATCAAGCATTAATATGGAGGGAAACCTGACTTTAAATCAAGCATTAATATGGAGGGAAACCTGACTTTAAATCAAGCATTAATATGGAGGGAAACCTGACTTTAAATCAAGCATTAATATGGAGGGAAACCTGACTTTAAATCAAGCATTAATATGGAGGGAAACCTGACTTTAAATCAAGCATTAATATGGAGGGAAACCTGACTTTAAATCAAGCATTAATATGGAGGGAAACCTGACTTTAAATCAAGCATTAATATGGAGGGAAACCTGACTTTAAATCAAGCATTAATATGGAGGGAAACCTGACTTTAAATCAAGCATTAATATGGAGGGAAACCTGACTTTAAATCAAGCATTAATATGGAGGGAAACCTGACTTTAAATCAAGCATTAATATGGAGGGAAACCTGACTTTAAATCAAGCATTAATATGGAGGGAAACCTGACTTTAAATCAAGCATTAATATGGAGGGAAACCTGACTTTAAATCAAGCATTAATATGGAGAGAAACCTGACTTTAAATCAAGCATTAATATGGAGGGAAACCTGACTTTAAATCAAGCATTAATATGGAGGGAAACCTGACTTTAAATCAAGCATTAATATGGAGGGAAACCTGACTTTAAATCAAGCATTAATATGGAGGGAAACCTGACTTTAAATCAAGCGCTGTTGGCCAGTGGTGTAGTCGGTGATACGGTGTAGTCGGTGATCCGGTGTAGTCGGTTGTAGTCAGTGATACGGTGTAGTCAGTGTAGTCAGTGATACGGTGTAGTCGGTGTAGTCAGTGTAGTCAGTGATACGGTGTAGTCAGTGTTGTCAGTGATACGGTGTAGTCAGTGATACGGTGTAGTCGGTGATACGGTGTAGTCGGTGATACGGTGTAGTCAGTGATACGGTGTAGTCAGTGTAGTCAGTGATACGGTGTAGTCAGTGATACGGTGTAGTCAGTGTAGTCAGTGATACGGTGTAGTCAGTGATACGGTGTAGTCAGTGATATGGTGTAGTCAGTGATACGGTGTAGTCGGTGATACGGTGTAGTCAGTGATACGGTGTAGTCAGTGATACGGTGTAGTCAGTGATATGGTGTAGTCAGTGATACGGTGTAGTCGGTGTAGTCAGTGATACGGTGTAGTCAGTGTAGTCAGTGATACAGTGTAGTCAGTGTAGTCAGTGATACGGTGTAGTCAGTGATACGGTGTAGTCAGTGATATGGTGTAGTCAGTGTAGTCAGTGTAGTCAGTGTAGTCAGTGATACGGTGTAGTCAGTGTAGTCAGTGATATGGTGTACTGGTGAAACAGGACAGTTAACTACAGTTGAATGTGGCTGTCAAAGAGACTCTCTCACTGTGCACACTGGACTGTCACCTTCACTGGGATGACTGCTGTGTGTGTGTAGACCTTTCGTCTCCATGGTCAATGCAGCACATGCAACAATGTTGATGACAACGATGTTGTTTCCACTTTGATCTTAATATAAATCCACAAAACGTTCTATAATTACAATATTAGTTTGCGTTTCTTACATCTGCAAACAGCTAGTTTGTCTTTTCTTAGCAAATTAAGCTAAATTGTGTTAGCCACTAATGCTAATCACTAGTTAGCTGGCTAGCTAACTAGCTAATAAAAGTAGTGAGTCAGAGCTAACGTAGCTAGCTAATACAGCCTGATACCAGTGATGGTGGAGGCCTAAATCAGCATGTTGCTTGTGCAACAGTATCTTCTAAATCAAAGAGGAATAGGTGAAGCATGAATATGTTGGCTATATGAATAACGATTTAATGTAGCCAAAGATTATAGGGTCCCCTAGGAAACACTGAACAACACTTTGGTTCCTACCCTGTCACAATAACTTGTCCATGGCATTTTCATTCGTTGTCATGTCAAACACTGTATTCAAAGTGCCCCCACTATAATTTATATTCTAACTATCGAATTATAATCAACATTCTATTTCCATGATTCCAAAAGTTCAGCCCAGTGTTCTGATCTAAATCGTAATTGCAACATTTGGTTAAAAATAAGGCCTAGTATTTTTGCCCATATCGTGGCAGTGTGGAAATGATCTCAAATGAGTGCAGGAAATGGATGGAAATGCAGGAAAATATACTGCTCAAAAAAATAAAGGGAACACTTAAACAACACATCCTAGATCTGAATGAAAGAAATAATCTTATTAAATACTTTTTTCTTTACATAGTTGAATGTGCTGACAACAAAATCACACAAAATAATCAATGGAAATCCAATTTATCAACCCATGGAGGTCTGGATTTGGAGTCACACTCAAAATTAAAGTGGAAAACCACACTACAGGCTGATCCAACTTTGATGGAATGTCCTTAAAACAAGTCAAAATGAGGCTCAGTAGTGTGTGTGGCCTCCACGTGCCTGTATGACCTCCCTACAACGCCTGGGCATGCTCCTGATGAGGTGGCAGATGGTCTCCTGAGGGATCTCCTCCCAGACCTGGACTAAAGCATCCACCAACTCCTGGACAGTCTGTGATGCAACGTGGCGTTGGTGGATGGAGCGAGACATGATGTCCCAGATGTGCTCAATTGGATTCAGGTCTGGGGAACGGGCGGGCCAGTCCATAGCATCAATGCCTTCCTCTTGCAGGAACTGCTGACACACTCCAGCCACATGAGGTCTAGCATTGTCTTGCATTAGGAGGAACCCAGGGCCAACCGCACCAGCATATGGTCTCACAAGGGGTCTGAGGATCTCATCTCGGTACCTAATGGCAGTCAGGCTACCTCTGGCGAGCACATGGAGGGCTGTGCGGCCCCCCAAAGAAATGCCACCCCACACCATGACTGACCCACTGCCAAACCGGTCATGCTGGAGGATGTTGCAGGCAGCAGAACGTTGTCCACGGCGTCTCCAGAGTCTGTCACGTCTGTCACGTGCTCAGTGTGAACCTGCTTTCATCTGTGAAGAGCACAGGGCGCCAGTGGTGAATTTGCCAATCTTGGTGTTCTCTGTCAAATGCCAAACGTCCTGCACGGTGTTGGGCTGTAAGCACAACCCCCACCTGTGGACGTCGGGCCCTCATACCACCCTCATGGAGTCTGTTTCTGACCGTTTGAGCAGACACATGCACATTTGTGGCCTGCTGGAGGTCATTTTGCAGGGCTCTGGCAGTGCTTCTCCTGCTCCTCCTTGCACAAAGGCGGAGGTAGCGGTCCTGCTGCTGGGTTGTTGCCCTCCTACGGCCTCCTCCACGTCTCCTGATGTACTGGCCTGTCTCCTGGTAGCGCCTCCATGCCCTGGACACTACGCTGACAGACACAGCAAACCTTCTTGCCACAGCTCGCATTGATGTGCCATCCTGGATGAGCTGCACTACCTGAGCCACTTGTGTGGGTTGTAGACTCCGTCTCATTCTACCACTAGAGTGAAAGCACCGCCAGCATTCAAAAGTGACCAAAACATCAGCCAGGAAGCATAGGAACTGAGAAGTGGTCTGTGGTCCCCACCTGCACAACCACTCCTTTATTGGGGGTGTCTTGCTAATTGCCTATAATTTCCACCTGTTGTCTATTCCATTTGCACAACAGCATGTGAAATGTATTGTCAATCAGTGTTGCTTCCTAAGTGGACAGTTTGATTTCACAGAAGTGTGATTGACTTGGAGTTACATTGTGCTGTTTAAGTGTTCACTTTATTTTTTTGAGCAGTGTATTTTAGGTTGAAGTTGAATTGAACAGTATAAACCAATCAGAATGGAGAAAGACCCATTGAAATAATGTTGAATGTATGTGTTGCCAGCCCGGATGAAGCAAATTTAGAACTTTTTATTATTCAAAAACATAAAATACCGTCAAATACGTCATACCGCCAAATACGTCATACCATCAAAAAATAAGAAAATACCATGCTATGATATTTTGTCCACATCGCCCAGCCCTACTCCAGGTAGGTGTTTGTCCCCCTGTGTGCTGAGGGGATACTGTCACCCTCCAGGCAGGTGTTTGTCCCCCTGTGTGCTGAGGGTGTCAGGTTCTTGTCCAGTTCTGGCATTTAGATCGCCACAGACTAGTACATGTCCCTGGGCCTGGAAATGATGGATTTCCCCCTCCAGGATGGAGAAGCTGTCTTCATTATAGTATGGGGATTCTAGTGGGGGGATATAGGTAGGATGGAGAAGCCGTCTTCATTAAAGTATGGGGATTCTAGTGGGGGGATATAGGTAGGATGGAGAAGCTGTCTTCATTAAAGTATGGGGTTTCTAGTAGGGGGATATAGGTAGGATGGAGAAGCTGTCTTCATTAAAGTATGGGGATTCTAGTGGGGGGATATAGGTAGGATGGAGAAGCTGTCTTCATTAAAGTATGGGGATTCTAGTAGGGGGATATAGGTAGGATGGAGAAGCTGTCTTCATTATAGTATGGGGATTCTAGTGGGGGATATAGGTAGCACACAGGAGGACATTTTTCTCTGTCGAGATAATTTCCTTTTGAATTTCTAGCCAAATGTAAAATGTTTCTGTTTTGAGTTCCTTCCCTGTTTCACTCCTGTTTTTTTGGTGGATGGGACTACCAGCTCTCTGTAACCTAGAGGGCAACCAGTGGGTCCATCTCCTCTATACCACCCACCTGGTAGTGTGGTGGATGGGACTACCAGCTCTCTGTAACCTAGAGGACAACCAGTGGGTCCGTCTCCTCTATACCACCCACCTGGTAGTGTGGTGGATGGGACTACCAGCTCTCTGTAACCTAGAGGGCAACCAGTGGGTCCATCTCCTCTATACCACCCTGGTAGTGTGGTGGATGGGACTACCAGCTCTCTGTAACCTAGAGGACAACCAGTGGGTCCATCTCCTCTATACCACCTGGTAGTGTGGTGGATGGGACTACCAGCTCTCTGTAACCTAGAGGACAACCAGTGGGTCCATCTCCTCTATACCACCCACCTGGTAGTGTGGTGGATGGGACTACCAGCTCTCTGTAACCTAGAGGGCAACCAGTGGGTCCATCTCCTCTATACCACCCACCTGGTAGTGTGGTGGATGGGACTACCAGCTCTCTGTAACCTAGAGGACAACCAGTGGGTCCATCTCCTCTATACCACCCCCTGGTAGTGTGGTGGATGGGACTACCAGCTCTCTGTAACCTAGAGGGCAACCAGTGGGTCCATCTCCTCTATACCACCCTGGTAGTGTGGTGGATGGGACTACCAGCTCTCTGTAACCTAGAGGGACAACCAGTGGGTCCGTCTCCTCTATACCACCCACCTGGTAGTGTGGTGGATGGGACTACCAGCTCTCTGTAACCTAGAGGGCAACCAGTGGGTCCATCTCCTCTATACCACCCACCTGGTAGTTTGGTGGATGGGACTACCAGCTCTCTGTAACCTAGAGGACAACCAGTGGGTCCGTCTCCTCTATACCACCCACCTGGTAGTGTGGTGGATGGGACTACCAGCTCTCTGTAACCTAGAGAGCAACCAGTGGGTCCATCTCCTCTATACCACCCACCTGGTAGTTTGGTGGATGGGACTACCAGCTCTCTGTAACCTAGAGGACAACCAGTGGGTCCATCTCCTCTATACCACCTGGTAGTGTGGTGGATGGGACTACCAGCTCTCTGTACCCTAGAGGGCAACCAGTGGGTCCATCTCCTCTATACCACCCACCTGGTAGTGTGGTGGATGGGACTACCAGCTCTCTGTAACCTAGAGGACAACCAGTGGGTCCATCTCCTCTATACCACCTGGTAGTGTGGTGGATGGGACTACCAGCTCTCTGTAACCTAGAGGACAACCAGTGGGTCCGTCTCCTCTATACCACACACCTGGTAGTGTGGTGGATGGGACTACCAGCTCTCTGTAACCTAGAGGACAACCAGTGGGTCCATCTCCTCTATACCACCCACCTGGTAGTGTGGTGGATGGGACTACCAGCTCTCTGTAACCTAGAGGACAACCAGTGGGTCCATCTCCTCTATACCACCCACCTGGTAGTGTGGTGGATGGGACTACCAGCTCTCTGTAACCTAGAGGACAACCAGTGGGTCCATCTCCTCTATACCACCCACCTGGTAGTGTGGTGGATGGGACTACCAGCTCTCTGTAACCTAGAGGGCAACCAGTGGGGCCATCTCCTCTATACCACCTGGTAGTGTGGTGGATGGGACTACCAGCTCTCTGTAACCTAGAGGGCAACCAGTGGGTCCATCTCCTCTATACCACCCACCTGGTAGTGTGGTGGATAGGACTACCAGCTCTCTGTAACCTAGAGGACAACCAGTGGGTCCGTCTCCTCTATACCACCTGGTAGTGTGGTGGATGGGACTACCAGCTCTCTGTAACCTAGAGGACAACCAGTGGGTCTCCTCTATACCACCTGGTAGTGTGGTGGATGGGACTACCAGCTCTCTGTAACCTAGAGGACAACCAGTGGGTCCGTCTCCTCTATACCACCCACCTGGTAGTGTGGTGGATGGGACTACCAGCTCTCTGTAACCTAGAGGGCAACCAGTGGGTCCATCTCCTCTATACCACCCTGGTAGTGTGGTGGATGGGACTACCAGCTCTCTGTAACCTAGAGGACAACCAGTGGGTCCATCTCCTCTATACCACCCACCTGGTAGTGTGGTGGATGGGACTACCAGCTCTCTGTAACCTAGAGGACAACCAGTGGGTCCATCTCCTCTATACCACCTGGTAGTGTGGTGGATGGGACTACCAGCTCTCTGTAACCTAGAGGACAACCAGTGGGTCCGTCTCCTCTATACCACCCAACTTGTAGTGTGGTGGATGGGACTACCAGCTCTCTGTAACCTAGAGGGCAACCAGTGGGTCCATCTCCTCTATACCACCCAACTTGTAGTGTGGTGGATGGGACTACCAGCTCTCTGTAACCTAGAGGGCAACCAGTGGGTCCATCTCCTCTATACCACCTGGTAGTGTGGTGGATGGGACTACCAGCTCTCTGTAACCTAGAGGGCAACCAGTGGGTCCATCTCCTCTATACCACCCACCTGGTAGTGTGGTGGATGGGACTACCAGCTCTCTGTAACCTAGAGGGCAACCAGTGGGTCCATCTCCTCTATACCACCCACCTGGTAGTGTGGTGGATGGGACTACCAGCTCTCTGTAACCTAGAGGGCAACCAGTTGGTCCATCTCCTCTATACCACCCTGGTAGTGTGGTGGATGGGACTACCAGCTCTCTGTAACCTAGAGGACAACCAGTTGGTCCATCTCCTCTATACCACCTGGTAGTGTGGTGGATGGGACTACCAGCTCTCTGTAACCTAGAGGACAACCAGTGGGTCCATCTGCTCTATACCACCCACCTGGTAGTGTGGTGGATGGGACTACCAGCTCTCTGTAACCAAGAGGACAACCAGTGGGTCCATCTCCTCTATACCACCCACCTGGTAGTGTGGTGGATGGGACTACCAGCTCTCTGTAACCAAGAGGACAACCAGTGGGTCCATCTCCTCTATACCACCCACCTGGTAGTGTGGTGGATGGGACTACCAGCTCTCTGTAACCTAGAGGACAACCAGTGGGTCCGTCTCCTCTATACCACCTGGTAGTGTGGTGGATGGGACTACCAGCTCTCTGTAACCTAGAGGACAACCAGTGGGTCCATCTCCTCTATACCAGCTGGTAGTGTGGTGGATGGGACTACCAGCTCTCTGTAACCTAGAGGACAACCAGTGGGTCTGTCTCCTCTATACCAGCTGGTAGTGTGGTGGATGGGACTACCAGCTCTCTGTACCCTAGAGGACAACCAGTGGGTCCATCTCCTCTATACCACCCACCTGGTAGTGTGGTGGATGGGACTACCAGCTCTCTGTAACCTAGAGGGCAACCAGTGGGTCCATCTCCTCTATACCACCCACTTGGTAGTGTGGTGGATGGGACTACCAGCTCTCTGTAACCTAGAGGACAACCAGTGGGTCCATCTCCTCTATACCACCTGGTAGTGTGGTGGATGGGACTACCAGCTCTCTGTAACCTAGAGGACAACCAGTGGGTCCATCTCCTCTATACCACCTGGTAGTGGTGGATGGGACTACCAGCTCTCTGTAACCTAGAGGACAACCAGTGGGTCCATCTCCTCTATACCACCTGGTAGTGTGGTGGATGGGACTACCAGCTCTCTGTAACCTAGAGGACAACCAGTGGGTCCATCTCCTCTATACCACCTGGTAGTGTGGTGGATGGGACTACCAGCTCTCTGTAACCTAGAGGACAACCAGTGGGTCCATCTCCTCTATACCACCCACCTGGTAGTGTGGTGGATGGGACTACCAGCTCTCTGTAACCTAGAGGACAACCAGTGGGTCCATCCCCTCTATACCACCCACCTGGTAGTGTGGTGGATGGGACTACCAGCTCTCTGTAACCTAGAGGACAACCAGTGGGTCCATCTCCTCTATACCACCTGGTAGTGTGGTGGATGGGACTACCAGCTCTCTGTAACCTAGAGGACAACCAGTGGGTCCATCTCCTCTATACCACCCACCTGGTAGTGTGGTGGATGGGACTACCAGCTCTCTGTAACCTAGAGGACAACCAGTGGGTCCATCTCCTCTATACCACCTGGTAGTGTGGTGGATGGGACTACCAGCTCTCTGTAACCTAGAGGACAACCAGTGGGTCCATCTCCTCTATACCACCCACCTGGTAGTGTGGTGGATGGGACTACCAGCTCTCTGTAACCTAGAGGGCAACCAGTGGGTCCATCTCCTCTATACCACCTGGTAGTGTGGTGGATGGGACTACCAGCTCTCTGTAACCTAGAGGACAACCAGTGGGTCCATCTCCTCTATACCACCTGGTAGTGTGGTGGATGGGACTACCAGCTCTCTGTAACCTAGAGGACAACCAGTGGGTCTCCTCTATACCACCCACCCTTTCCCTCCTTCAAAATGCATACAAAATGAATCCCAAACGTTACCAATAAACTTATCCAAACAAGTCAATCAACGTTTATAATCAAACAATGGGTACCCTAATACGCAAATAAACAATAAAATGTAAGACGGAGAATCGTTACTGTCTTTACCGGAGAAAAATACCGAAGAACACGCTCTCATTCACGCGCTTGGAAACACTACAGCCAAAATGGGAGCCACCTAGAGAAACTAACATTTCTGGCTCATTTTCCCAAAAACCAGCCTGAAACTCTTTCTAAAGACTGTTGACATCTAGTGGAAGCCCTAGGAACTGCAATCGGGCACGATTTCGCCCTATTATAAAAGTGCCAGCCATTGAAATTAGTGGTAGGGTGATTCTTTTTTTTTGGGGGGGGGATGGTTTGTCCTCGGGGTTTCGCCTGCCATTTCAGTTCTGTTATACTCACAGACATTATTTTAACAGTTTTAGAAACTTTAGATTGTTTTCTATCCGAATCTACCAATTATATGGATATCCTGGCTTCTGGGCCTGAGTAACAGGCAGTTTACCTTGGGCACGCTTTTCATCCGGACGTCAAAGTACCGCCCCCTATCCCAAAGAAGTTAACAGAGGGGTAGTGTATTAATATAGCACTGTGCCATGCCAGGGGATGGTCTGTGTGGAAGATTAAGTTGCTTATGTTCCCATTTTTATATTAGTCAGCAAAAAGTGTCTCTTGATTTTATATAAGGAGCTTATTTTGTACTCTTTTCATGTCTTTTCTTTTTTTTACATCCAGAAGGTAGTGTATCGTAATGACCTCTGAACAGAGGGACAGGGCTTCAAAGGCCTCTGCATTGGGAGGGGTAGCATGTTTGATTCTCCTGCCATTGTTGTCAAGGGCTTTGACACCTCTCAGGTCACACCTCAGTGCTAATTGAAGTTGTATCTGTTCTGTCCTAGCAAGCTTGGTAGCCTTAACTTAGCATTCAGTCCTTATAAGCTTCCTGTCATCCAGGACCTATATACTAGGCGAAGTCAGAGGAAAGACCCAAAAATTGTCAGAGACTCCAGCCACCCTAGTCATTGACTGTTTTGTCTGCTACCGCACGGCAAGCGGTACCAGAGTGCCAAGTCTAGGACCAAAAGTCTCCTTAACAGCTTCAACCCTCAAGCCATTAGACTGCTGAACAATTAATCAAATGACCACCCAGACTATTTACATTGACCCCCCCCCATTTGTTTTGTCCACTGCTGCTACTCGCTAGTTATTATCTATGCATAGTCACTTCACCCCCCACCTACATGTACAAATTACCTCTAACCTGTACCCCTGCACATTGACTTGGTACCGGTACCCCCTGTATTTAACCTCATTATTGTTATATTATTGTGCTACTTTTTATAATTTTTTACTTTAGTTTATTTGGAAAAGATTTTAAATATATTAAATAAATATTAAATTCACATAGTGTTGTAGAGGGTAGTATCCTGTATATGTCCTGGTGACATAGTGTTGTGGAGGGTAGTATCCTGTATATGTCCTGGTGACATAGTGTTGTAGAGGGTAGCATCCTGTATATGTCCTGGTGACATAGTGAAGGTTATGTTGTAGAGGGTAGCATCCTGTATATGTCCTGGTGACATAGTGTTGTGGAGGGTAGTATCCTGTATATGTCTTGGTGACATAGTGTTGTGGAGGGTAGTATCCTGTATATGTCCTGGTGACATAGTGTTGTGGAGGGTAGCATCCTGTATATGTCCTGGTGACATAGTGTTGTGGAGGGTAGCATCCTGTATATGTCCTGGTGACATAGTGTTGTAGAGGGTAGTATCCTGTATATGTCCTGGTGACATAGTGTTGTGGAGGGTAGTATCCTGTATATGTCCTGGTGACATAGTGTTGTAGAGGGTAGTATCCTGTATATGTCCTGGTGACATAGTGTTGTGGAGGGTAGTATCCTGTATATGTCCTGGTGACATAGTGTTGTAGAGGGTAGTATCCTGTCTATGTCCTGGTGACATAGTGTTGTAGAGGGTAGTATCCTGGATATGTCCTTGTGACATAGTGTTGCAGAGGGTATTATCCTGTATATGTCCTGGTGACATAGTGTTGTGGAGGGTAGTATCCTGTATATGTCCTGGTGACATAGTGTTGTAGAGGGTAGTATCCTGTATATGTCCTGGTGACATAGTGTTGTGGAGGGTAGTATCCTGTATATGTCCTGGTGACATAGTGTTGTAGAGGGTAGTATCCTGTATATGTCCTGGTGACATAGTGTTGTGGAGGGTAGTATCCTGTATATGTCCTGGTGACATAGTGTTGTAGAGGGTAGTATCCTGTATATGTCCTGGTGACATAGTGGGTTATTGTGGAGGGTAGTATCCTGTATATGTCCTGGTGACATAGTGTTGTGGAGGGTAGTATCCTGTATATGTCCTGGTGACATAGTGTTGTGGAGGATAGTATCCTGTATATGTCCTGGTGACATAGTGAAGGTTATGTTGTGGAGGGTAGTATCCTGTATATGTCCTGGTGACATAGTGAAGGTTATGTTGTGGAAGGTAGTATCCTGTATATGTCCTGGTGACATAGTGTTGTGGAGGGTAGTATACTCTATATGTCCTGGTGACATAGTGTTGTGGAGAGTAGTATCCTGTATATGTCCTCGTGACATAGTGAAGGTTATGTTGTGGAGGGTAATATCCTGTATATGTCCTGGTGACATAGTGTTGTAGAAGGTAGAATCCTGTATATGTCCTGGTGACATAGTGTTGTAGAGGGTAGCATCCTGTATATGTCCTGGTGACATAGTGTTGTGGAGGGTAATATCCTGTATATGTCCTTGTGACATAGTGTTGTAGAGGGTAGTATCCTGTATATGTCCTGGTGACATAGTGAAGGTTATGTTGTGGAGGGTAGTATCCTGTATATGTCCTGGTGACATAGTGAAGGTTATGTTGTGGAGGGTAGTATCCTGTCTATGTCCTGGTGACATAGTGTTGTGGAGGGTAGTATCCTGTATATGTCCTGGTGACATAGTGTTGTAGAGGGTAGTATCCTGTATATGTCCTGGTGACATAGTGTTGTGGAGGGTAGTATCCTGTATATGTCCTGGTGACATAGTGTTGTGGAGGGTAATATCCTGTATATGTCCTGGTGACATAGTGTTGTGGAGGGTAGTATCCTGTATATGTCCTGGTGACATAGTGTTGTAGAGGGTAGTATCCTGTGTAAATCTATATGTTTGTAAAAACATACTGAAAAATGTGGGAGCTCATCTGCTCATAACCTGTCTATGTCTCTGTCTGTCTCTCTGTCTGTCTCTCTGTCTGTCTGTCTCTATCTCTCTGTCTGTCTCTCTGTCTGTCTCTATCTCTCTGTCTGTCTCTCTGTCTGTCTCTATCTCTCTGTCTGTCTCTCTGTCTGTCTCTATCTCTCTGTCTGTCTCTCTGTCTGTCTCTATCTCTCTGTCTGTCTCTCTGTCTGTCTCTATCTCTCTGTCTGTCTCTCTCTCTGTCTCTATCTCTCTGTCTGTCTCTCTCTCTTTCTCTATCTCTCTGTCTGTCTGTCTCTCTCTCTATCTCTCTCTCTGGCTCTCTCTCTGTCTCTCTCTCTCTCTCTGTCTCTGTCTCTCTCTTTATCTCTCTCTCTCTGCTGTTTGTCTTTTCTTTTCCTGCAGCCTGGCCTGTCCTCCTAACCTCTATTCTGGACAATGAAGGTGAGACAAGGACATCCATCTTCCCTCCCTCTCTTGTCTCTCTGCTGTGTATTCCACCTTTCTCTTCTCCCAACCAAACCCTGTCAAACCACTCACAGCGAATATCTTACAGCTCTTCTAAAGACAGAGACAAAGAGGTAGTCTGTCTATACATGTAGGTAGAGGTAGTCTGTCTATACATGTAGGTAGAGGTAGTCTGTCTATACATGTAGGTAGAGGTAGTCTCTCTATACATGTTCGTATAACCACCACTACAGTACTGTAGACAGACTGAACACATGCAGAACCACAACTACAGTACTGTAGACAGACTGAACACATGCAGAACCACAACTACTCACAAAGCAACGCTGGGAAGGTCATTCATGTGTTAATGTATTTTAATGTGTGTGTGTTTGCATGTGAGTGTGTGTGTGAATCAGGTAATTTTGGATGCAGTTACACACACACACACACACACACACACACACACACACACACACACACACACACACACACACACACACACACACACACACACACACACACACACACACACACACAAAGCATCATTATGTTTTCAGTAATTCATGAGGTTGTTATGATTGTTGCTTCAACAAAATGTTTACCTTTTGTTGCAGAAATTGGAAGAGTTTTTATTCTGCATGGAGGATGTTCTCCCGGAGGTAGGCACGAATTCTCTTTCACTCTACTCTACTGTATGCTAAAGCTAAACATTATTCTAAAGCTAACGATAAAGATCAATATTATTTTAAAGCTATTGATAAATATTATTCTGAAGCTAATGATCAATATTATTTTAAAGCTATTGATAAATATTATTCTAAAGCTAATGATAAAGATTATTTTAACGATAAAGATTATTCTAAAGCTAATGATAAATATTATTCTAAAGCTAATGATAAATATTATTTTAAAGCTAATGATAAATATTATTCTAAAGCTAATGATAAATATTATTCTAACGATAAAGATTATTCTAAAGCTAATGCATCAGACCAGCAGGCTTGTCTTATTGTGGCATTGAGGTGGTTTGAACCCTGATCTGACCTCAGTGTAAACATGACCTCCAATATAACCCTGATCTGACCTCAGTGTAAACATGACCTCCAATATAACCCTGATCTGACCTCAGTGTAAACATGACCTCCAATATAACCCTGATCTGACCTCAGTGTAAACATGACCTCCAATATAACCCTGATCTGACCTCAGTGTAAACATGACCTCCAATATAACCCTGATCTGACCTCAGTGTAAACATGACCTCCAATATAACCCTGATCTGACCTCAGTGTAAACATGACCTCCAATATAACCCTGATCTGACCTCAGTGTAAACATGACCTCCAATATAACCCTGATCTGACCTCAGTGTAAACATGACCTCCAATATAACCCTGATCTGACCTCAGTGTAAACATGACCTCCAATATAACCCTGATCTGACCTCAGTGTAAACATGACCTCCAATATAACCCTGATCTGACCTCAGTGTAAACATGACCTAAAGATGGCACCGAAGAACATGGCTGACGTTTTTATATTTTCCCAACCAATTGTGCTATTTTTTTTTGGGTGTTTTGTGTAACTTATTTTTTTACTTATTGTGTACATAATGTTGCTGCTACTGTCTCTTTTGACCAAAAATAACTTCTGGACATCAGAAAAGCGATTTTTCACATGTGGACTGGAAGGAACTTTTTCCGATAACAAGTCCGGCGAGTCTGACGGGAAGGATATCCTGCTTTCACTGAAACAGGCCCTGATCCATGCCTTTTGCGTGAAGAAAAGATGCCGGAAAAGGGGACGCAGATCAGGCATCCTCCGAGAGAGTAAACTCCCACTGCCTTCCATTCTTCTCGCTAATGTGCAATCATTGGACAATAAAATGGATGACCTATGATTAAAATGATCCTACCAACGGGACATTAAAAACTGTAACATCTTATGTTTCACCGAGACATGGCTGAACGAAGATACGGACAACATAGAGCTAGCGGGATTTTCAATGCACTGGCAGAAGAGACGCTACGTCTAGCAAGACGAGGGGTGGGTGTGTGTGTCTATTTGTCAATAACAGCTGGTGCGCGATGTCTAATATTAAAGAAGTCTCGAGGTATTGCTCACCTGAGGTAGAATACCTAAGCTGTAAGCTGTAGACCACACTATCTACCAAGTGAGTTCTCATCTATATTATTCGTAGCCGTCCATTTACCACCACAAAACGAAGCTGGCACTAAGACCACATTCAACGAGCTGTATAAGGCATAAGCAAACAAGAAAATGCTCACCCAGAAGCGATGCTCCTGGTGGCCGGGGACTTTAATGCAGGCAAACTTAAATCAGTTTTACCAAAGCTCTCCCCCACCCTCCATTTGGCAAATCTGACCATAATTCTATCCTCCTGATTCTTGCGTACAAGCAAAAACTAAAGCAGGAAGTACCAGTGACTCGCTCAATATGGAACTGGTCAGATGACGCAGATGCTAAGCTACAGGACTGTTTTGCTGCACAGACTGGAATATGTTCCTGGATTCATCCAATGGCATTGAGGAATATACCACCTCAGTCATCGGCTTCATCAATAAGTGCATCGATGACATCGTCCCCACAGTGACTGTACGTACATATCCCAACCAGAAGCCATGGATTACAGGCAACATCCGCATTGAGCTAAAGGCTAGAGCTGCCGCTTTCAAGGAGCGGGAGACTAATCCGGATGCTTATAAGAAATCCCGCTATGCCCTCAAGACGAACCATCAAACAAGCAAAGCATCAATTCAGGATTAAGATTGAATCCTACTACACCTGATCTGACACTTGTCGGATGTGGCAGGGCTCAAAAACTATTACGGACTACAAAGGGAAACCCAGACGTGAGCTGCCCAGTGACGCGAGCCTACCAGATGAGCTAAATGCCTTTCATGCTCACTTCGAGGCAATCAACACTGATGCATGCACGAGAGCACCAGCTGTTCTGGATGACTGTGTGATAACGCTCTTGGTAGCCGATGTGAACAAAATCTTTAAACAGGTCAACATTCACAAAGCCACTGGGCCAGATGGATTACCAGGACGTGTACTCAAAGCATGCGTGGACCATTTTCAAGCTCTCCCTGACCAAGTCTGTAATACCTACATGTTTCAAGCAGACCACCATAGTCCCTGTATCCAAGGAAGCGAAGGTAACCTGCCTAAATGATTACCGCCCCGTGGCACTCAAGTCGGTAGCCATGAAGTGCTT
This sequence comes from Salmo salar, assembly GCF_905237065.1. Lineage (NCBI taxonomy): Eukaryota > Metazoa > Chordata > Actinopteri > Salmoniformes > Salmonidae > Salmo > Salmo salar. Next base: position 41,140,670 of record NC_059469.1, read on the forward strand.
TGAAAGGCTGGTCAGGGCTCACATCAACAGCATCCTCCCGGACACCCTAGACCCACTCCAACTCGCATACCGCCCCAACAGATCCACAGATGACGCAATCTCAATCGCACTCCACACTGCCCTTTTCCAGCTGGACAAAAGGAACACCTATGTGAGAATGCTGTTCATTGACTAGAGCTCATTGTTCAACACCATAGTGCCCACGAAGCTCATCACTAAGCTAAAGACTCTGGGACTAAACTCCTCCCTCTGCAACTGGATCCTGGACTTCCTGACGGGCCGCCCCAAGGTGGTAAGAGTAGGCAACAACACGTCTGCCACGCTGACCCTTAACACTGGGGCCCCTCAGGGGTTTGTACTTAGTCCCCTCCTGTATTTCCTGTTCACCCACGACTGCATGGCCAAACACGACTCCAACACCATCATTAATCGTGGACTGATCGTGGACTACAGGAAAAGGCAGGCCGAACACGCCAACATTAACATTGACGGGGCTGTAGTGGAGTTGGTCGAGAGTTTCAAGTTCCTTGGTGTCCACATCACCAACGAGCTATCATGGGTCAAACATACCAAGACAGTCGTGAAGAGGGCACGACAAAACCTTTTCCTCTCAGGAGACTGAAAAGATTTGGCATGGGTCCCCAGATCCTCAAAAGATTCTACAGCTGCACCATCGAGAGCATCTGGACAAGGTGTATCACCGCCTGGTATGGCAACTGCTCAGCATCTGACCACAAGGCGCTACAGAGGGTAGTGCGAATGGCCCAATACATCACTGAGGCCAAGCTTCATGCCATCCAGGACTTATATAATAGGCGGTGTCAGGGGAAAGCCCATAAAATTGTCAGAGACCCCAGTTATTGACTGTTTTCTCTGCTACCGCACGGCAAGCGGTACCGGAGCGCCAAGTCTAGGACCAAAAGGCTCCTCAACAGCTTCTACCCCCAAGCCATAAGACTGCTGACCAATTCATTAAATCGCCACCAGACAATTTACATTGACCCCCCCCTTTTGTACACTCGCTGTTTGTTTGTTAGCAATGCATAGTCACTTCGCCCCTACCTACATGTACAGATTACCTCAACTATCCTGTACCCCTGCACTCTGACTCGGTACCGGTGCCCCCTGTATATAGCCTCATTATTGTTATTGTGTTACTTTTATTATTACTTTTTATTTTAGTTTATTTAAAATATTTTCTTCTTCTTGAACTGCACTGTTGGTTAAGGGCTTGTCAGTAAGCATTTCACGGTAAAGTCTACACATGTATTCGGCGCATGTGACAAATATAATTTGATTTGACCTTCAATTTAACCCTGATCTGACCTCAGTGTCAACATGTTCTCCTCTATAACCCTGATCTGACGTAATTTAGCAGACGCTCTTATCCAGAGCGACTTACAAATTGGTGCATTCACCTTATGATATCCAGTGGAACAACCACTTTACAATAGTACATCTATATCTTTTTTGGGGGGGAGGGTGGGAGGGGTTAGAAGGATTACTTAACTTCTATGGGCTAGGTGGGACGCTTGCGTCCCACCTACTCAACAGCCAGTGTAATCCCGTGGCGCGATATTCAAATACCTCAAAAATGCAAAAAGTTCAATTTTTCAAACATATGACTATTTTACACCATTTTAAAGACAAGACTCTCGTTAATCTAACCACACTGTCCGATTTCAAAAAGGCTTTACAACGAAAGCAAAACATTAGATTATGTCAGCAGAGTACCCAGCCAGAAAAAATCAGACACCCATTTTTCAAGCTAGCATATAATGTCACATAAACCCAAACCACAGCTAAATGCAGCACTAACCTTTGATGATCTTCATCAGATGACAACCCTAGGACATTATGTTATACAATACATGCATGTTTTGTTCAATCAAGTTCATATTTATATCAAAAACCAGCTTTTTACATTAGCATGTGACTAGCATGTGACTAGCATTCCGACCGAACACTGCCGGTGAATTTACTAAATTACTCACGATAAACGTTCACAAATAACATAACAATTTTTTAAAGAATTATAGATACAGAACTCCTCTATGCACTCGATATGTCCGATTTTAAAATAGCTTTTCGGTGAAAGCACATTTTGCAATATTCTCAGTAGATAGCCCGGCATCACAGGGCTAGCTATTTAGACACCCAGCAAGTTTAGCACTCACCAAAGTCAGATTTACTATAAGAAAAATGTTATTACCTTTGCTGTTCTTCGTCAGAATGCACTCCCAGGACTTCTACTTCAATAACAAATGTTGGTTTGGTCCCAAATAATCCATCGTTATATTCAAATAGCGGCTTTTGTTCGTGCGTTCAAGACACTATCCGAAAGGGTAAATAAGGGTGACGAGCATGGCGCATTTCGTGACAAAAAAATTCTAAATATTCCATTACCGTACTTCGAAGCATGTCAACCGCTGTTTAAAATACATTTTTATGCCATTTTTCTCGTAAAAAATAGATAATATTCCGACCGGGAAAGCCTGTATACGTACAAAGAGAGAGAAAATAAATACATCTCGTGCCCTCGTGCACGAGCGTGAGTCTCAGAGTACTCTGACCAGCCACTATCCAAACGCGATAATGTGTTTCAGCTAGAGGCTGCCTCGATATCATTCAGCTTTTTCCCGGGTTCTGAGAGCCTATGGGAGCCGTAGGAAGTGTCACGTTACGGCAAAGATCCTCAGTCTTCAATAAAAAGAGCCAAGATGAACAACAACTTGTCAGAGAGGGCGCTTCCTGTTTGGAATCTTCTCAGGTTTTTGCCTGCCATATGAGTTCTGTTATACTCACAGACACCATTCAAACAGTTTTAGAAACTTTAGGGTGTTTTCTATCCAAAGCCAATAATTATATGCATATTCTAGTTACTGGGCAGGAGTAGTAACCAGATTAAATCGGGTACGTTTTTTATCCGGCCGTGTCAATACTGCCACCTAGCCCTAACAGGTTAACCCTATCCCAGGTATCCCTTAAAGAGGTGGGGTTTCAGGTGTCTCTTGAAGGTGGTGATTGACTCCGCTGTCCTGGCATCGTGAGGGAGCTTGTTCCACCATTGGGGTGCCAGAGCAGCGAACAGTTTTGACTGGGCTGAGCGAGAACTGTGCTTCCTCAGAGATAGGGAGGCGAGCAGGCCAGAGGTGGATGAACGCAGTGCCCTTCTTTGGGTGTAGGGCCTGATCAGAGCCTGAAGGTACGGAGGTGCCGTTCCCCTCACAGCTCCGTAGGCAAGCACCATGGTCTTGTAGCAGATGCGAGCTTCAACTGGAAGCCAGTGGAGTGTGCGGAGGAGCGGGGTGACGTGAGAGAACTTGGGAAGGTTGAACACCAGACGGGCTGCGGCGTTCTGGATGAGTTGTAGGGGTTTAATGGCACAGGCAGGGAGCCCCGCCAACAGCGAGTTGCAGTAATCCAGACGGGAGATGACAAGTGCCTGGATTAGGACCTGCGCCGCTTCCTTGTGAGGCAGGGTCGTACTCTGCGAATGTTGTAGAGCATGAACCTTTCAGGATCGGGTCACCGCCTTGATGTTAGCGGAGAACGACAGGGTGTTGTCCAGGGTCACGCCAAGGCTCTTAGCACTCTGGGAGGAGGACACAATGGAGTTGTCAACCGTGATGGCGAGATCATGGAACGGGCAGTCCTTCCCCGGGAGGAAGAGCAGTTCCGTCTTGCCGAGGTTCAGCTTGAGGTGGTGATCCGTCATCCATACTGATATGTCTGCCAGACATGCAGAGATGTGATTCGCCACCTGGTTATCAGAAGGGGGAAAGGAGAAGATTAATTGTGTGTCGTCTGCGTAGCAATGATAGGAGAGACCATGTGAGGATATGACAGAGCCAAGTGACTTGGTGTATAGCGAGAATAGGAGAGGGCCTAGAACTGAGCCCTGGGGGACACCAGTGGTGAGAGCACGTGGTGCGGAGACGGATTCTTGCCACACCACCTGGTAGGAGCGACCTGTCAGGTAGGACGCAATCCAAGAGTGAGCCGCGTCGGAGATGCCCAGCTCGGAGAGGGTGGAGAGGAGGATCTGATGGTTCACAGTATCAAATGCAGCAGATAAGTCTAGATGGATGAGAGCAGAGGAGAGAGAGTTAGCTTTAGCAGTGCAGAGAGCCTCCGTGACACAGAGAAGAGCAGTCTCAGTTGAATGACCAGTCTTGAAACCTGACTGATTTGGATCAAGAAGGTCATTCTGAGAGAGATAGCAAGAGAGCTGGCCAAGGACGGCACGCTCAAGAGTTTTGGAGAGAAAAGAAAGAAGGGATACTGGTCTGTAGTTGTTGACATCGGAGGGATCGAGTGTAGGTTTTTTGAGAAGGGGTGCAACTCTCGCTCTCTTGAAGACGGAAGGGACGTAGCCAGCGGTCAAGGATGAGTTGATGAGCGAGGTGAGGTAAGGGAGAAGGTCTCCGGAAATGGTCTGGAGAAGAGAGGAGGGGATAGGGTCAAGCGGGGAGGTTGTTGGGCGGCCGGCTGTCACAAGTCGCAAGATTTCATCTGGAGAGAGAGGGGAAAAAGTGGTCAAAGCATAGGGTAGGGCAATGTGAGCAGGACCAGTGGTGTCGTTTGACTTAACAAACGAGGATCGGATGTCGTCAACCTTCTTTTCAAAATGGTTGACAAAGTCATCCGCAGAAAGGGAGGAGGGGGGGAGGGGGAGGAGAATTCAGGAGGGAGGAGAAGGTGGCAAAGAGCTTCCTAGGGTTAGAGGCAGATACTTGGAATTTAGAGTGGTAGAAAGTGGCTTTAGCAGCAGAAACAGAGGAAGAAAATGTGGAGAGGAGGGAGTGAAAGATGCCAGGTCCACAGGGACGCTAGTTTTCCTACATTTCCGCTTGGCTGCCCGGAGCCCTGTTCTGTGAGCTCGCAATGAGTCGTCAAGCCACGGAGCAGGAGGGGAGGACCGAGCCGGCCGGGAGGATAGGGGACATAGAGAGTCAAAGGATGCAGAAAGGGAGGAGAGGAGGGTTGAGGAGGCAGAATCAGGAGATTGGTTGGAGAAGGATTGAGCAGAGGGAAGAGATGATAGGATGGAAGAGGAGAGAGTAGCAGGAGAGAGAGAGCGAAGGTTGCGACGGCGCAATACCATCTGAGTAGGGGCAGAGTGAGTAGTGTTGGAGGAGAGCGAGAGGGAAAAGGATACAAGGTAGTGGTCGGAGACTTGAAGGGGAGTTGCAGTGAGATTAGTAGAAGAACAGCATGAGGTCAAGCGTATTGCCTGCCTTGTGAGTAGGGGGGGACGGTGAGAGGGTGAGGTCAAAAGAGGAGAGGAGTGGAAAGAAGGAGGCAGAGAGAAATGAGTCAAAGGTAGACGTAGGGAGGTTAAAGTCACCCAGAATTGTGATGGGTGAGCCATCCTCAGCAAAGGAACTTATCAAGGCGTCAAGCTCATTGATGAACTCTCTAAGGGAACCTGGAGGGCGATAAATGATAAGGATGTTAAGCTTGAATGGGCTAGTGACTGTGACAGCATGGAATTCAAAGGAGGAGATAGACAGATGGGTCAGGGGAGAAAGCGAGAGTGTCCACTTGGGAGAGATGAGGATTCCAGTGCCACCACCCCGCTGACCAGATGCTCTCGGGGTATGCGAGAACACGTGTTCAGACGAGGAGAGAGCAGTAGGAGTAGCAGTGTTTTCTGTGGTAATCCATGTTTCCGTCAGCGCCAAGAAGTCGAGGGACTGGAGGGTAGCATAGGCTGAGATGAACTCTGCCTTGTTGGCCGCAGACCGGCAGTTCCAGAGGCTGCCGGAGACCTGGAACTCCACGTGGGTCGTGCGCGCTGGGACCACCAGGTTAGAGTGGCAGCGGCCATGCGGTGTGAAGCATTTGTGTGGCCTGTGCAGAGAGGAGAGAACAGGGATAGACAGAAACATAGTTGACAGGCTACAGGAGAGGCTACGCTAATGCTAGGAGATTGGAATGAAAATTAACTAAACAACTGGGGAAGCGAGAGAGCAGGGCCTCCCTCACTAACCATTCACTGAAACACTCAAGTATAACTTTTCCAACTTCCACTTTAGAAATGATAAATGATGTAAACTACAGTGGTTCAATGTTTCCAGGAATAGGCTCGAACTTAGTTTATTCAGCTAGATAACTTGGTACAGTATTCTTCCGTGAAACCCACCCAGTGCACCATGTCCTATGACGCCGTAGCTAACTAGCATGCTAGCATCCAATAACACACGGTTAACACCAATACTTGGTTACAACAAACTACCAATGGATCATTCGTGTCCGTGTCTAGTTCCTTTCATAACGCAGAAGTAATTAAACGTTGGCTAGCTAACACAAAGTCAGTCCTGCTAGCTACACAAGTGGACTACACAACTCGAATGTTCAGAAAGTTAAGCTTAAGTTACAAAAATCTTATTGACTAAAAATGGTTCAGTACTGCTAGCTGGTACAGTTGGCTAGCTAGCAGTGGCTGCGTTTACCTTTATCTTTTATCTTTGATACATAGACAAATATGTAGCTAGCTAATATTACAATAATCAAATCGTTCCGTTGTAATGTATTTAGTTTCTACAGTACTGCTAGTTGGTAAAGTTGGTTAGCTAGCAGTGGCTGTGGTGTTGTGGTGTTGACGCCGTTTGGAAAACGGCGCGAATGAACGAATACAGCTGGCTAGCTAACCTTGTTAGTTTCTCAAAGTTAGTGTGGAGTTTCTCAGAGTCAATGTGGAGGCTATATACAGGGGGTACCGGTACAGAGTCAATGTGGAGGCTATATACAGGGGTACCGGTACAGAGTCAATGTGGAGGCTATATACAGGGGGCTCCGGTACTGAGTCAGTGTGCGGGGGTACCGGTTAGTTGAGCTAATTTGTACATGTAGGTAGGGGTGACGTGACTATGCATAGATAATAAACAGCAAGTAGCAGCAGTGTACAAAAGGGGGGGCAGGCAATGAAATAGTCCGGTGGCAATTTGATTAATTGTTCAGCAGTCTTATGACTTGGGGATAGAAGCTGTTTAGAAGCCTTTTGGTCCTAGACTTGGAGCTCTGGTACCACTTGCCGTGTGGTAGCAGAGAAAACAGTCTATAACTTGGGTGACTGGAGTCTCTGACAATTTTATGGGCTTTCCTCTGACACCGCCTATTATATAGGTCCTGGATGGCAGGAAGCTTGGCCCCAGTGATGTACTGGGCCGTACGCACTACCCTCTGTAGCACCTTACAGTCGGATACCGAGCAGTTGCCATACCAGGCAGTGATGCAGCCGGTCAGGATGCTCTTGATGGTGCAGCTGTAGAACATTTTGAGGATCTGAGGACCCATGCCAAATCTTTTCAGTCTCCTGAGGGGGAAAAAGCATTGTCGTGTCCTCTTCACGACTGTCTTGGTGTGGTTGGACCATGTTAGTTTGTTGGTGATGTGGACACCAAGGAACTTGAAACTCTCAACCTGCTCCACTACAGCCCCGTCAATGTTAATTGGGGCGTGTTCGGCCCTCCTTTTCCTGTAGTCCACAAATAGCTCCTTTGTCTTGCTAACGTCGAGGGAGAGGTTGTTGTCATGGCACCACACTACCAGTTCTCTGACATCTGACCTCACCTCCTGTTGATGTGAGCCATGACCAGCCTTTCAAAGCACTTCATGGCTACCGACGTGAGTGCCACGGGGTGGTAATCATTTAGGCAGGTTACCTTAGCTTCCTTGGATACAGGGACTATGGTGGTCTGCTTGAAACATGTTGGTATTACAGACTCGGGCAGGGAGACGTTGAAAATGTCAATGAAGACACTTGACAGTTGGTTCGCGCATGCTTTGAGTACACGTCCTGGTAATCCGTCTGGCCCAGCGGCTTTGTGAATGTTGACCTGATTAAAGGTTTTGTTCACATCGGCTACCGAGAGCGTTATCACACAGTCATCCAGAACAGCTGGTGCTCTCATGCATGCTTCCGTGTTATATATTGTGTGGTCAGCGTTTGTTTGGAGTGGTCTTAGCTGGTTTGGGTGTGGCTGATGATGCTATGTTTTGGGTAGGTTGTCTCTTCAGCAGGTCTGGGAGGATGTCTCGCTAGTCTGGGCGGGGGGTCCGTTGCTCTGTTGCTCCTGTGTGAGGTGCTGGGGCTACGGTTGATGGTGACGTCCTTCAGGGTCCTGGAACATTTTGTGATTGCTGCCTTGTGGAGGTGGACTTGGTTGTAAAGGCTGTTCAAGTCGAGGGTAGAGTGGTGGGCCAGGTAGACATTAGGTTTTGAGGCACAGTCCCGGGAAAAGCTTGCATTCACCCGCTGTATGGTGGCAGGGTGAACATCTTTTCGTGGTAGCAGGGTGGAGATAACCACTTGTGTGTTGGGGAAAGTGGAAGAAGATTTTTCAATCACTCCCTCGAGTGCTGTGGCCACCCTTTCCTGCTGGGCCCTCAGGTCATTTGTACCCATGTGAATTATGATGTGTCTGGGGGACCCTAGTCAGCTTCAGGGCATGCCTAGTGTTTGGGCACCAGAGTTTAGCCACTTTGTGTTTGTGAAAAAGTGTATCCTCTTGAATGTATTTGCCATTTGAGCACAATCTCTGGCTTTTGTGTGTGGGGGGGTTGTCAAGAGGGCTATCAGGTGAGCTGATATGGGGGCTGTTAGGAGGGTGGTGGGGTCTGTTGGGTTGGTTGGTCCTGTGTTGTTCTGTTGGGTTGGTTGGTCCTGTGTTGTTCTGTTGGGTTGGTGGGTCCTGTGTTGTTCTGTTGGGTTGGTGGGTCCTGTGTTGTTCTGTTGGGTTGGTGGGTCCTGTGTTGTTCTGTTGGGATGGTGGGTCCTGTGTTGTTCTGTTGGGTTGGTGGGTCCTGTGTTGTTCTGTTGGGTTGGTGGGTCGTGTGTTGTTCTGTGTTGTTCTCTCTGAGCTCCACCATGTCTCTCTCCATCTCTCTGAGCTCCACCATGTCTCTCTCCAGCTCTCTGAGCTCCACCATGTCTCTCTCTCCAGCTCTCTGAGCTCCACCATGTCTCTCTCCAGCTCTCTGAGCTCCACCATGTCTCTCTCTCCAGCTCTCTGAGCTCCACCATGTCTCTCTCCAGCTCTCTGAGCTCCACCATGTCTCTCTCCAGCTCTCTGAGCTCCACCATGTCTCTCTCCAGCTCTCTGAGCTCCACCATGTCTCTCTCCAGCTCTCTGAGCTCCACCATGTCTCTCTCCAGCTCTCTGAGCTCCACCATGTCTCTCTCTCCAGCTCTCTGAGCTCCACCATGTCTCTCTCCAGCTCTCTGAGCTCCACCATGTCTCTCTCTCCAGCTCTCTGAGCTCCACCATGTCTCTCTCCAGCTCTCTGAGCTCCACCATGTCTCTCTCCAGCTCTCTGAGCTCCACCATGTCTCTCTCCAGCTCTCTGAGCTCCACCACGTCTCTCTCCATCTCTCTGAGCTCCACCATGTCTCTCTCCAGCTCTCTGAGCTCCACCATGTCTCTCTCCAGCTCTCTGAGCTCCACCACGTCTCTCTCCAGCTCTCTGAGCTCCACCATGTCTCTCTCCAGCTCTCTGAGCTCCACCATGTCTCTCTCCAGCTCTGTGAATGTATCCCTCTCAATGATGGAGGAGCCAGTGCAGTTGTGGGACCTGGGTGTGTTCATTTCCTCAATGTCTAGTATTCTGAGTTTCCACCCTGGGCCAATACCCTCTCTCTTTATATAGGGGGGTAGTGTACTCTTATAGCACTGTGCCAGGGGTTGGTCTGGTTAATATAGCACTGTGCCAGGGGATGGTCTGGTTAATATAGCACTGTGCCAGGGGATGGTCTGGTTAATATAGCACTGTGTCATGCCAGGGGATGGTCTGGTTAATATAGCACTGTGCCAGGGGATGGTCTGGTTAATATAGCACTGTGTCATGCCAGGGGATGGTCTGGTTAATATAGCACTGTGCCAGGGGATGGTCTGGTTAATATAGCACTGTGTCATGCCAGGGGATGGTCTGGTTAATATAGCACTGTGCCAGGGGATGGTCTGGTTAATATAGCACTGTGTCATGCCAGGGGATGGTCTGGTTAATATAGCACTGTGCCAGGGGTGGTCTGGTTAATATAGCACTGTGCCAGGGGATGGTCTGGTTAATATAGCACTGTGCCATGCCAGGGGATGGTCTGGTTAATATAGCACTGTGTCATGCCAGGGGATGGTCTGGTTAATATAGCACTGTGCCAGGGATGGTCTGGTTAATATAGCACTGTGTCATGCCAGGGGATGGTCTGGTTAATATAGCACTGTGCCAGGGGATGGTCTGGTTAATATAGCACTGTGCCATGGGATGGTCTGGTTAATATAGCACTGTGCCATGCCAGGGGATGAGCTGGTTAATATAGCACTGTGTCATGCCAGGGGATGGTCTGGTTAATATAGCACTGTGTCATGCCAGGGGATGGTCTGGTTAATATAGCACTGTGCCAGGGGATGGTCTGGTTAATATAGCACTGTGCCATGCCAGGGGATGGTCTGGTTAATATAGCACTGTGCCAGGGGATGGTCTGGTTAATATAGCACTGTGCCATGCCAGGGGATGGTCTGGTTAATATAGCACTGTGCCAGGGATGCTCTGGTTAATATAGCACTGTGCCAGGGGATGGTCTGGTTAATATAGCACTGTGCCAGGGGATGGTCTGGTTAATATAGCACTGTGCCATCCAGGGGATGGTCTGGTTAATATAGCACTGTGCCAGGGGATGGTCTGGTTAATATAGCACTGTGCCACCAGGGGATGGTCTGGTTAATATAGCACTGTGCCAGGGGATGGTCTGGTTAATATAGCACTGTGCCAGGGGATGGTCTGGTTAATATAGCACTGTGCCACAGGGGATGGTCTGGTTAATATAGCACTGTGCCAGGGGATGGTCTGGTTAATATAGCACTGTGCCAGGGGATGGTCTGGTTAATATAGCACTGTGCCAGGGGATGGTCTGGTTAATATAGCACTGTGCCAGGGGATGGTCTGGTTAATATAGCACTGTGCCAGGGGATGGTCTGGTTAATATAGCACTGTACCAGGGGATGGTCTGGTTAATATAGCACTGTGCCAGGGGATGGTCTGGTTAATATAGCACTGTGCCATGCGGGATGGTCTGGTTAATATAGCACTGTGCCAGGGGATGGTCTGGTTAATATAGCACTGTGCCATGCGGATGGTCTGGTTAATATAGCACTGTGCCATGCCAGGGGATGGGCTGGTTAATATAGCACTGTGCCATGCCAGGGGATGGTCTGGTTAATATAGCACTGTGCCATGCCAGGGGATGGTCTGGTTAATATAGCACTGTGCCAGGGGATGGTCTGGTTAATATAGCACTGTGCCATGCCGGGGATGGTCTGGTTAATATAGCACTGTGCCAGGGGATGGTCTGGTTAATATAGCACTGTGCCAGGGGATGGTCTGGTTAATATAGCACTGTGCCATGCCAGGGGATGGTCTGGTTAATATAGCACTGTGCCAGGGATGGTCTGGTTAATATAGCACTGTGCCAGGGGTGGTCTGGTTAATATAGCACTGTGCCAGGGGATGGTCTGGTTAATATAGCACTGTGCCATGCCAGGGGATGGTCTGGTTAATATAGCACTGTGCCAGGGGATGGTCTGGTTAATATAGCACTGTGCCATGCCAGGGGATGGTCTGGTTAATATAGCACTGTGCCAGGGGATGGTCTGGTTAATATAGCACTGTGCCAGGGGATGGTCTGGTTAATATAGCACTGTGCCAGGGGATGGTCTGGTTAATATAGCACTGTGCCAGGTGATGGTCTGGTTAATATAGCACTGTGCCAGGGGATGGTCTGGTTAATATAGCACTGTGCCAGGGGATGGTCTGGTTAATATAGCACTGTGCCAGGGGATGGTCTGGTTAATATAGCACTGTGCCAGGGGATGGTCTGGTTAATATAGCACTGTGCCATGCCAGGGGATGGTCTGGTTAATAGCACTGTGCCAGGGGATGGTCTGGTTAATATAGCACTGTGCCATGCCAGGGGATGGTCTGGTTAATATAGCACTGTGCCAGGGGATGGTCTGGTTAATATAGCACTGTGCCAGGGGATGGTCTGGTTAATATAGCACTGTGCCAGGGGATGGTCTGGTTAATATAGCACTGTGCCAGGGGATGGTCTGGTTAATATAGCACTGTGCCATGGGATGGCCTGGTTTTCATGTGCCAGGGGATGGTCTGGTTAATATAGCACTGTGCCATGCCAGGGGATGGCCTGGTTAATATAGCACTGTGCCAGGGGATGGCCTGGTTAATATAGCACTGTGCCATGCCAGGGGATGGCCTGGTTAATATAGCACTGTGCCATGCCAGGGGATGGCCTGGTTAATATAGCACTGTGCCAGGGGATGGTCTGGTTAATATAGCACTGTGCCAGGGGATGGTCTGCGTGGAAAAGTAAGTTGCTTACCTTCCCCTCTTTGTAGCAGTCAGCAAATTGTGTCTCTGGATTGTCCTTGAGGAGCTTTTTTTGTACTCATTCCGTGCAGTGTTGTTATTTATATCCATGGGGTACTGTATTGTAATGACCTCTCCACAGGGATAAGCCATGGGGGCTTCAAAGGCCTCTGCATTTGGGTGGGGGGCTGTGAAACCCTTCTGCCATTGTTAGGCTCAAAGATTTTCACACCTCTCACTTCACACTTCAGTGCTAACTGACGTTGCAGCCAGGTCAGTTCTGTCCTAGCAGCTTGTTAGCTCAGTAGCCTTAATTATTAAGCTTTATATAACAAAATTATTGTCTTTTAAAAAAAAACGTTTTTGTTCCAAAATCAAGGTTTTAGGTATGGAATTGTGATTTGGATTGAGGGTTTTGATGATGAGGTCAGTATCCTATAGAAGACCTCTCTGTCTCTCTCTCTCTGATGATGAGGTCAGTATCCTATAGAAGACCTCTCTCTGTCTCTCTATCTCTGATGATGAGGTCAGTAGCCTATAGAAGACCTCTCTCTCTGATGATGATGAGGTCAGTATCCTATAGAAGACCTCTCTCTCTGATGATGAGGTCAGTAGCCTATAGAAGACCTCTCTCTCCGATGATGAGGTCAGTATCCTATAGAAGACCTCTCTCTCTGATGATGATGAGGTCAGTATCCTATAGAAGACCTCTCTCTCTGATGATGATGAGGTCAGTAGCCTATAGAAGACCTCTCTCTCTCTGATGATGAGGTCAGTATCCTATAGAAGACCTCTCTCTCTCTGATGATGAGGTCAGTATCCTATAGAAGACCTCTCTCTCTCTCTGATGATGAGGTCAGTGTCCTATAGAAGACCTCTCTCTGATGATGTCAGTGTCCTATAGAAGACCTCTCTCTCTCTCTCTCTGTCTCTCTGATGATGAAGTCAGTATTCTATAGAATACCTCTCTCTCTCTGATGATGAGGTCAGTATTCTATAGAATACCTCTCTCTCTCTCTGTCTCTCTCTGATGATGCGGTCAGTATCCTATAGAAGACCTCTCTCTGTCTCTCTCTCTCTGATGATGAGGTCAGTATCCTATAGAAGACCTCTCTCTGATGATGAGGTCAGTATCCTATAGAAGACCTCTCTCTCTGATGATGAGGTCAGTATCCTATAGAAGACCTCTCTCTCTGATGATGAGGTCAGTATCCTATAGAAGACCTCTCTCTCTCTGATGATGAGGTCAGTATACTATAGAAGACCTCTCTCTCTCTGATGATGAGGTCAGTATCCTATAGAAGACCTCTCTCTCTCTGATGATGAGGTCAGTATCCTATAGAAGACCTCTCTCTCTCTGATGATGAGGTCAGTATCCTATAGAAGACCTCTCTCTCTCTCTGATGATGAGGTCAGTATCCTATAGAAGACCTCTCTCTCTCTCTGATGATGAGGTCAGTGTCCTATAGAAGACCTCTCTCTCTCTGTCTCTCTCTCTCTCTGTCTCTCTCTCTCTGATGATGAGGTCAGTGTCCTATAGAAGACCTCTCTCTGATGATGTCAGTGTCCTATAGAAGACCTCTCTCTCTCTGTCTCTCTCTCTCTCTGATGATGATGAGGTCAGTGTCCTATAGAAGACCTCTCTCTCTCTGTCTCTCTCTCTCTGATGATGAGGTCAGTGTCCTATAGAAGACCTCTCTCTCTCTGTCTCTCTCTCTCTCTGATGATGAGGTCAGTGTCCTATAGAAGACCTCTCTCTCTCTGTCTCTCTCTCTCTGATGATGAGGTCAGTGTCCTATAGAAGACCTCTCTCTCTCTGTCTCTCTCTGTCTCTGATGATGAGGTCAGTATTCTATAGAATACCTCTCTCTCTCTCTCTCTCTCTCTCTGATGATGAGGTCAGTATCCTATAGAAGACCTCTCTCTGATGATGTCAGTGTCCTATAGAAGACCTCTCTCTCTCTCTCTGTCTCTCTGATGATGAGGTCAGTATTCAATAGAATACCTCTCTCTCTCTGATGATGAGGTCAGTATTCTATAGAATACCTCTCTCTCTCTCTGTCTCTCTCTGATGATGCGGTCAGTATCCTATAGAAGACCTCTCTCTGTCTCTCTCTCTCTGTGATGATGAGGTCAGTATCCTATAGAAGACCTCTCTCTGATGATGAGGTCAGTATCCTATAGAAGACCTCTCTCTGATGATGAGGTCAGTATCCTATAGAAGACCTCTCTCTCTCTGATGATGAGGTCAGTATCCTATAGAAGACCTCTCTCTCTGATGATGAGGTCAGTATCCTATAGAAGACCTCTCTCTCTCTGATGATGAGGTCAGTATCCTATAGAAGACCTCTCTCTCTCTGATGATGAGGTCAGTATCCTATAGAAGACCTCTCTCTCTGATGATGAGGTCAGTATCCTATAGAAGACCTCTCTCTCTCTCTGATGATGAGGTCAGTATCCTATAGAAGACCTCTCTCTCTCTGGTGATGCGGTCAGTATCCTATAGAAGACCTCTCTCTCTCTGATGATGAGGTCAGTATCCTATAGAAGACCCCTCTCTCTCTCTGAGGATGAGGTCAGTATCCTGTGGAAGACCTTGTTAATCTACATTTATCCAACTCTATTTCTATCTTTTTGCAGAAGAACTCAGGATCCCAGGAGCTCACTATCTCTCTTTCTCTGTGTCTTTCTCTCTCAATTCAATTCAATTTGCTTTATTGGCATGACGTAACAATGTACATATTGCCAGAGCTTACTTTGGATATTTACAATATTAAAATAATAAGAATTAAAATTGTCAACGGAACAACAGTAACAACAATAACCAAGGGTCAAAATAACCAACACATTGAACAATAACAATAAGCATACAGTAGAGGACATGTGCAGGTTGATTGGTCTGTTAGACACTGTCCCTCATCTTACGACAGGCAGCAATGTAGTGCTCTGCCAACCCACAGCTCTCTGCGTCCTCCCCCAACAGGACGGGTAGCCTATCCTCATCAGAGAGGTCTTTGAAACCTTGATGTTTCCAAAACTGAATTGCTCTTTTTTGAGTTTTTATTATTAGTGGATATTGGCCTAATTCTGCCCTGCATGCATTGTTTGTAGTTTTCCTCTGGACATGTAGGAGAATCTTACAGAACTCTGCATGCAGGGTTTCAATGGGATGTCTGTCCCATTTGGTGAAATCTTGTTTGACAAGTGGACCCCACACCTCGCTGCCATAAAGTGCAATTGGTTCAATGACACATTGAATTCGTTTTAGCCAAATTTTAAGAGGTATTTTAATTTGAATTAGTTTTTAATGGCGTAGAATGCCCTGCGTGCTTTCTCTCTCAGTTCATTCACTGCCTCATTAAGGTGTCCAGTTGAGCTTATTTTTAAACCTCAGTAATTGTGTGTACAGTACTCTATATATTTAAACCTCAGTAATTGTAGTGTGTACAGTACTCTATATATTTAAACCTCAGTAATTGTAGTGTGTACAGTACTCTATATATTTAAACCTCAGTAATTGTAGTGTGTACAGTACTCTATATATTTAAACCTCAGTAATTGTAGTGTGTACAGTACTCTATATATTTAAACCTCAGTAATTGTAGTGTGTACAGTACTCTATATATTTAAACCTCAGTAATTGTAGTGTGTACAGTACTATATATATTTTGTACCAATTGAGAACTTTGGTCTAATTCCCTGAGATATGGATCTTCTCTGGAAAATCATTATTTTAGTCTTTTTGGGGTTTACTGCCAGGGCCCAGGTCTGGCAGTACTGCTCTAGCAGGACCAGGCTCTGCTGTAGGCCAGGTGCTGTGGGGGTTTACTGCCAGGGCCCAGGTCTGGCAGTACTGCTCTAGCAGGTCCAGGCTCTGCTGTAGGCCAGGTGCTGTGGGGGTTTACTGCCAGGGCCCAGGTCTGGCAGTACTGCTCTAGCAGGTCCAGGCTCTGCTGTAGGCCAGGTGCTGTGGGGGTTTACTGCCAGGGCCCAGGTCTGGCAGTACTGCTCTAGCAGGTCCAGGCTCTGCTGTAGGCCATGTGTTGTGGGTGACAGCAGGCATAGGTCATCTGCGAAGAGTAGGCATTTAACTTCTGAATTGTGGAGACTAACACCAGGGGCTGAGGATTTTTCTAGAATGGTGGCCAGTTCGTTGATGTAAATATTGAAGAGTGCAGGGCTCAGATTGCAACCCTGGCGAAGGCCCCGCCGCTGGTTAAAGAATTCTGTTATTTTCTTTCCAATTTTAATGCTGCACGTATTGCCTGTATACATTGATTTCATTATCTCGTATGCTTTACCCCCTACACCACTTTCAATAACTTTGTAGAACAGTCCTGTATGTCAAATAGAATCAAATGCTTTTTGGAAGTCGATAAAGCAAGCGTATATTTTGGTATTATTTTGGTGGACATGTTTATCTATCAGGGAGTGTAAGGTGTAAATATGATTGGTCATGCCATGTTTTGGTATAAATCCAATTTGTCTTTTACTCAAGACATTGTGTGTCACGTCCTGACTATAGAAAGCCTTTATTTTCTATGGTAGAGTAGGTCAGGGTGTGACTAGGGGTTTAGTCTAGTTTATATTTTCTATGTGGGGTTCTAGTTTGTTTTTTCTATGTTGGTGTTTTAGTATGATTCCCAATTGGAGGCAGCTGGCTATCGTTGTCTCTAATTGGGGATCACACTTAAGTAGCATTTTTCCACCTGTGTTTTATGGGATATTGTTTTGAGTTAGTGCACGTTTTCATCTCCGTTAGTCACAGTTCGTTGTTTGTTTACTTGTTTTCGTCTTTGCTTAGTTTCACTTTCTAATAAGTAACGTGGAACTCAACATTCGCTGAGCCTTGGTCTGACGTTTATTACAGCGAACGTGACATGGTGCTTATTCAGGAAGTTTAGAACTCGTATTTATGATACTACAGAAAACCTTCCCCAGGTTACTGTTCACACAAATGCCTCTGTACTTGTTAGGGTACATTTGGTCTCCGTTCTTAAAGATTGGGGTAATGAGTTTTTGATTCCAGCTGTCAGGGAAATAACCTACACTCAGGATCAAATTAAACAGTTTTAATATAGCCAATTTAAATTTCCCTTACTCCCTCTCTCACCCTCTCTCTCACCCTCTCTCTCTCTAACTTACTCCCTCTCTCACCCTCTCTCTCTCTAACTTACTCCCTCTCTCACCCTCTCTCTCTCTACTCCCTCTCTCACCCTCTCTCTCTCTATCTTACTCCCTCTCTCACCCTCTCTCTATCTTACCCTCTCTCTCTCTATCTCTCTACCTCTCTCTCTCCCTCTCTCTGTCCCTCTCTCTCTCACCCTCTCTCTATCTTACTCTCTCACCCTCTCTCTCTCTCTCTCTCTCTCTCTCTCTCTCTCTCTCTCTCTCTCTCTCTCTCTCTCTCTCTCTCTCTCTCTCTCTCTCTCTCTCTCTCCCTCTCTCTCACCCTCTCTCTCACCCCTCTCTCCCTCTCTATCTTTGTTTCTCAGGAGGACAGTGGCAGTGAAGCAGCAGAGCTAACAGCAGACGTGACTATAGAGCTGACAGACCAGTGTGAGGAGATCAGTGATAGGCTGTTGGTTCTGGAGGATGACCTCCAGACAGCCATACTGAACAAAGACCAGGATCTCACTCATATCCTTTACCTGTTACTGTACGGTGTGTGTTACTAGAGGGTGTGTGAGTTACCAGAGGGTGTGTGTGAGTTACCAGAGGGTGTGTGTGAGTTACCAGAGGGGGTGTGTGAGTTACCAGAGGGTGTGTGTGTGTGAGTTAACAGAGGGGGTGTGTGAGTTACCAGAGGGGGTGTGTGAGTTACCAGAGGGTGTGTGTGTGAGTTACCAGAGGGTGTGTGAGTGTGTGAGTTACTAGAGGGGGTGTGTGTGTGAGTTACCAGAGGGGGTGTGTGAGTTACTAGAGGGGTGTGTGTGTGTGAGTTACCAGAGGGGGTGTGTGAGTTACTAGAGGGTGTGTGTGTGTGTGTGTTACCAGAGGGGGTGTGTGAGTTACCAGAGGGTGTGTATGTGTGTGTGAGTTACCAGAGGGTGTGTGTGTGGGGGGAGGGAGGGAGTGTGTGTGTTTTTGTGTAAGTATATCAGCTATGTTCTATTCCTTAACCACAACACCACAGTCCCTGGAGCAGGAGGTGAGGGAGGTGAAGGCTACTCTACACACCATGCTGACACAGCTTAATGAGGAGGAGGAGAAAGATAATGAGATCATGGAGGAGGAGAATGAGGAGGTGGAAGACCAGTATTTCAGTGACAGCTGGGAGATTTGATACGGGGGTCTCGGGTTTCTCCTGTGTTTTATGACCACTCCATCCCAGAGAGCCCCTCTCTGGTGGCTGTCCTCTGACCACTCCATCCCAGAGAGCCCCTCTCTGGTGGCTGTCCTCTGACCACTCCATCCCAGAGAGCCCCTCTCTGGTGGCTGTCCTCTGACAAAGCCCTGACCTCAAACCCATGAACCTGCAATACTCTGTGAGAGGTTGACATCAGCTCTGCAGCAGAGAGGACTCAATCATATTCATTTCCTGTAGCTCCATCTCCTGTACAATCAGACTCTGTTGTGTTGCTGGACAATATACCACTATCAGTTTTTATATCTTATGGGAAGACACTTTGATACAAATCTTGTCATTTCTAAATATGTTTATGATAGCAGTTATGTCCAAGTTTGATTTGGGAGAAAAACATTGGCTATTTATATATATATAAATCTTCTAAATATTTTTGACTGTTGTAGTTAGTTTAACCAGGCTGAAACACAGCAGTGCCTTAGGCAGATAACACACATAACAACATGTTGTTCCTCTCAACATTTTATAGGAATCAGAACAGACTGGACAGCTTTTAATAGTGATAATGTTGAACATTCCATCCCAATAATGTTGAAGGTTGATGTTGATGTATATGGAGTCTCTCCAATAAGACCTCAGCTCCATCTGTAATGTGACAGGAGAGAAGAACCGAATGGACCAACAGGAGAGAAGAACCAAATGGACCAACAGGAGAGAAGGACCAAATGGACCAACAGGAGAGAAGAACCAAATGGACCAACAGGAGAGAAGAACCGAATGGACCAACAGGAGAGAAGAACCAAATGGACCAACAGGAGAGAAGAACCAAATGGACCAACAGGAGAGAAGAACCGAATGGACCAACAGGAGAGAAGAACCAAATGGACCAACAGGAGAGAAGAACCAAATGGACCAACAGGAGAGAAGAACCAACAGGAGAGAAGAACCAAATGGACCAACAGGAGAGAAGAACCAAATGGACCAACAGGAGAGAAGAACCGAATGGACCAACAGGAGAGAAGGACCAAATGGACCAACAGGAGAGAAGAACCAAATGGACCAACAGGAGAGAAGAACCGAATGGACCAACAGGAGAGAAGAACCAACAGGAGAGAAGAACCAAATGGACCAACAGGAGAGAAGGACCAAATGGACCAACAGGAGAGAAGAACCAAATGGACCAACAGGAGAGAAGGACCAAATGGACCAACAGGAGAGAAGACCCGAATGGACCAACAGGAGAGAAGGACCAACAGGAGAGAAGAACCAAATGGACCAACAGGAGAGAAGAACCAACAGGAGAGAAGAACCAAATGGACCAACAGGAGAGAAGAACCAAATGGACCAACAGGAGAGAAGAACCAACAGGAGAGAAGAACCAAATGGACCAACAGGAGAGAAGAACCAAATGGACCAACAGGAGAGAAGAACCAATCCCACAGTGTTTCTGTGTTTTCTGCAACAGTCTTCTAAAAGATGCTAAACGCTAACCACAGTAGTGTGTGTGTGATGCTAATTGTTTATAACTCATTATGATTGGTTTATAGAATTTTTTTGTAATTTTTCTTTTCGTTTCTACCCCTTTTTTATTCCCCAATTTCGTTATTATAATCTTGTCTCATCGCTGCTGCTCCCCAACGGGCTCGGGAGAGGTGAAGGTCAAGTCTTGCGTCCTCCGAAACATGACCCGCCAAGCCACGCTTCTTAACACCCGCTCGCTTAACCAGGAAACCAGCTGCACCAATGTGTCGTAGGAAACCCAGTTCAACTGAAGTCAGCCTGCAGGCATCTGGCCCTCCACAAGGATTCGCTTGAGTGCAATGAGCCAAGTAAAGCCTCCCCCGGCCTAACATTCCCCTGACCTGGACGACGCTGGGCCAATTGTGCGCCGCCCTATGGGACTCCAGGTCATGGCCGGTTGTGACACAGACTGGGATCGAACCCCAGGCTGTAGTGATGCCGCAACACTGTGATGCAGTATCTTAGACCTGCTGCGCCACTCGGGAGGACAGAATTTTGTGTTTTAGTCGATGATATGACTTCACTGTAGTGCCACAGAGGAGAGGTGAAGCTAAATTGATACTCTGTCTGTGTCTTCAGTTAAGGAACTGGGGACGTGGTAAGATCCATAGAAATATAATGAATAGTTCACGTTAATGAGGGCAGAATGGGTGGACTGGCGACCATTACGACTGTACCCATAGGAGCAAAGCAGGAAGTAAAATATCTTCTGTGATTTGTTCATTCAACTCAACTGACATTTCAAAAAATACATTCAATTGCATGAGACACATCAGTTAACATCATTTCAATGAACATTCTACATATTCTACATTACCATGGAAATGATTGCATCACAATACCAGGCAGCCATGAGTTTCCCAGTCAAATTGGTTCCAAGCTCTTATCATTCTGTTTCTATGGTAGGATCTCTACTGTTTAGGAGGAAGGGTTTGGAGGAACAGCCCACCCTATACTTAAAACGTTGATGAGCACAGAAAAGTTATTAGTAACTGCTGTTTGTCCACATTTGTCTTAAAACCTCTTGGGGCTAGGTGGGACGCTAGCGTGCCACCCGTGGTGCACTCCATCAACAGCAGGTGCATTTCAAGAGCGGCAAATTTGAATCCAAATAAATGTCAAAATTCAAATTTTTCAAAAATACAACTATTTTACACCATTTGAAAGATAAACATCTCCTTAATCTAACCACGTTTTACGATTTCAAAAAGGTTTTACGGCGAAAGCATAAATTTAGAGTATGTTAGGACAGTACATTTACAAGAGTTGTGTGTAATGTTTTGTCAAGTCAAAGACAGGGTCACCAAAACCATAAAACCAGCTAAAATGATGCACTAACCTTTTACAATCTCCATCAGATGACACTCCTAGGACATTATGTTAGACAATGCATGCATTTTTGGTTCTATCAAGTTCATATTTATATCCAAAAACAGCGTTTTACTATGGCATTGATGTTGAGGAAATCGTTTCCCTCCAATAACCGGCAGTCAAGTCAGCGTCACAAATTAAATAATTAAAATTAGAAAACATTGGTAAAATATTATATTGTCATTTAAAGAATTATAGATTTACATCTCTTGAACGCAATCAACTTGCCAGATTTAAAAATAACCTTACTGGGAAATCACACTTTGCAATAATCTGAGCACTGCGCCCAGAAAAATACGCGTTGCGATACAGACTAGACGTCATGTTGGGGAGATCTAAAATCGAAAATACTATGTAAATAATCCATTACCTTTGATTCTCTTCATCAGATGTCACTTCCAGGTATCACAGGTCCATAACGAATGTAGTTTTGTTCAAAAAAGCTCATCATTTATGTCCAAAAATCTCCGTCTCGTTAGCACATGATCTAAGCCAGCCGGACTTCTCGTCATGAACGAGGGGAAAAAATATATTTCCGTTCGTTCAAACATGTCAAACGTTGTATAGCATAAATCATTAGGGCCTTTTTTAACCAGAACATGAATAATATTCAAGGTGGACGAATGCATACTCTTTTATAACGTATTGGAACGAGGGTACCCAACATGAACTCGCGCGCCAGGTGTCTAATGGGACATCATCGTTCCATGGCTCTTGTTCGGTCAGATCTCCCTCCAGAAGACTCAAAACACTTTGTAAAGGCTGGTGACATCTAGTGGAAGCAATAGGAAGTGCCAAAATATTCCTAAGCCCCTGTGTTTTTCAATGGGATAGGTTTAAAGTCAATACAACACATCAGGTATCCACTTCCTGTCAGAAAATGTCTCAGGGTTTTGCCTGCCAAATGAGTTCTGTTATACTCACAGACACCATTCAAACAGTTTTAGAAACTTTATAGTGTTTTCTATCCATATATAATAAGTATATGCATATTCTAGTTACTGGGTAGGATTAGTAACCAGATTAAATCGGGTACATTTTTTTTATCCAGACGTGCAAATGCTGCCCCCTAGACCTAACAGGTTAAAAAAAAAAGCACTTTGTTGTTTGTTTTATTTGTTGCTTTGGACAGGAAATGTGTTGCTTTGGACAGGAAATGTGTTGCTTTGGACAGGAAATGTGTTGCTTTGGACAGGAAATGTGTTGCTTTGGACAGGAAATGTGTTGCTTTTGTTTAATGAAGGATTGTTCAGACACTGAGCTCCAACATGTTTATTTCACTGGGTACCACTTTGTGTGACTGTGCTCTCGGTATTTAACCATAAAGTCTTTGTCTGCATCCAAAGTGGCAATATGCCATATATTTTTATAATTTTTGTAATTCACTTTTATTTCTACAGGGTGGGGCACCATTGAGATCAGGGTCTCATTTACAAGGGAGCCCTGTAACTTAAAATAATATCTATACAATCAATACAACAAGATTAATCCAAACAAACAGCTCACCTCCTTTAATCTAAACTGTTCAATGGAGACCAGTGAGTCTAACTTCAAGGTTGCCTGAAGGCTATTCCATGAGCTGGGGGAATAGAAACTAAAAGCATTTTCCCCAGTACAGGGGAGACCTGTGGGACCCACAGAACCAGACAGTCCAGAGAGGGTCTGAAAATTGCTGGATCTCCATTTTAATATGTGAGCTTTTATATAAACAAGTAGCCTGTGCTGGGCCCTTCTGTTAGTCAAACACTCCCAGCCAACAGAACTATACAAAATGCAGTAATGTGTACTAAATGGTCTCCAGTGTACTGAATAGACTGACTCTAAAGGTTTTTAACAGAGCCTGCTGAATGCATGTAGATTATACAGTATCACCATAATCAAGTACTGGGAGAAACATTGCTTCAACACTACTTTATTAATATAATTAGGCAAGTCAGTTAAGAACAAATTCTTATTTTGAATGACAGCCTAGGAGCAGTGCCTTGTTCAGGGGCAAACGACAGATTGGTATCTTGGGGATTTGAACTTGCAACCTTTCAGTTATTAGCCCAACGCTCTAACCACTAGGCTACCCTGCCACCCACCAGGGCTCTGGTGTAAAGTAATGCACATTATTTATTTATTTTTTATTTAACCTTTATTTAACCAGGAAAAGCCCATTGAGACCCGGAGTCTCTTTTTCAAGGGAGACCTGGCCCAGAAGGCAGCAACAATCAATACATTACATCATTAAAACATACAACAATACAACATGATCCAGCCTAAAACAAGCATTTACACTCCTCTGTAACAGAGTCTCCCATCAATATTTTAAATTAATTCAGTGGCACTAACATGTCTAGATGAAGCATGGCTTGTAGACTATTCCATGCCTCTGGTGCACAAGAAGAGAAGGCAGTCTTCCCTAATAGTGTGAATGTCCTGGGTATGGTAACATAGCAACCACCTAGCAGACCGGGTATGGTAATGGGGATCCATAATAAACCCCAGGAATAGTAGCTGCTGCCTTGGCAGGAACTAATGGGGATCCATAATAAACCCCAGGAATAGTAGCTGCTGCCTTGGCAGGAACTAATGGGGATCCATAATAAACCCCAGGAATAGTAGCTGCTGCCTTGACAGGAACTAATGGGGATCCATAATAAACCCCAGGAAGAGTAGCTGCTGCCTTGACAGGAACTAATGGGGATCCATAATAAACCCCAGGAAGACTAGCTGCTGCCTTGACAGGAACTAATGGGGATCCATAATAAACCCCAGGAAGAGTAGCTGCTGCCTTGGCAGGAACTAATGGGGATCCATAATAAACCCCAGGAAGAGTAGCTGCTGCCTTGGCAGGAACTAATGGCAGGAACCATTAGTTCCTGCCAAGGCAGCAGAGATTGAGTACAACCAAAAGGTTTTATTTGGCTCGCTCAGTAAAAATATAAACATAGCTACAAAGTTGCCTTAGCAATGGCAAATATACTTCAACTGAGTAGGCAACACTCACCAATAAGCCATCCATCCTCAACAGCTCTCTCCTGTAGGCGTATTTGTATTAATAGGGATCCCCGTTAGCTACTGCCAATGCGTATATGCCAACATTGCTGTTCTGCAGAATGAACGAGTCGTGTGTTTCACCTGGCCACCTTGTCATCACATAACCACCAGCACATTAAGACCCGGAAGCCTTTTTCTGTTCACATACTTGAAATCATGTGGGTGCCGTCTCTTTCTCAGTTCGTATTTTGGAAACCCATCGATGTCATCATGGCAAAGAAATCCCTCTTGACTTCACCTGTTGTGCGATGGTGTATGGAAATTGTATGTCACTGTTCATTTTGCTGATGATTGCATCCCAAAAGAATTGTCTCATCGTGGGGTGTGAGATGCCGATCGACGAGCTCCCACTGAAAAGTGCCGGTTGCCAAAACCCAAGGGTTGATAGCACTTGGATGCCTACCTGAAGTAGGTCTTAAATCCTTGCAAAAATCCTGTAAGATTAGTTTTGGGAAATTATATCTGATCTTTACTTTCTGCAAATTGTCCCAACTGTCTCTAAAAATGTCTTCTCTGCAAAATGCAGCGTGTACCAAATGTCCCACCTGAGCAACATCAGCCTCTCTCCGTGGATTTCCATTATCTCAGTCTTTTATAGTATTTACTCAATGGTTTCCATTTCACACGTACCTCTAATTTACTGGACTTTATATGGATTATTGACATGCCTAATGTGGTCATAATATATATAGCCTGTCAGGATTTCATAATGTTGCATGATTTCATAATGGAAATACAATGAAATTGAAGAATGATCTAATTATTAATGTCACAATTTCACACATTTTTTACATATATTTTACCCATTCACTAGGCTACGCTTGACAAGCCGTTCCCTTATTCCACCACTTGGCACTGTGCGTACATTTATGCACACTCAAGCAAACTTTCATATTGATTAATCTCACCCTTTGCTCGGAAATTATCCCATGCATCTTTTACGCACATTTTTATGCCTACTCATGATTGATAAATGAGTCCCTGGCCTATATCACGATGGTCGTGAATTGTGCTACGCAAAAAGAACGCAGGTCACAGAAAATGTTCATTGATGTGAAAGTGACAAACTTTCTGGAAGTTCCAGACACATCTGCAGAGGAACGTTGGCAGAAAAAGTTAGTTTTATTTTCAGTGAGACAATTGCAATGCCAAAGACACAGCAGAATGGCTTTCCAAGAGGGGTTGAATGTTCCTGAAGGCTCTAGACTTAAATTTGCTTGAAAATAAGAGACAAGGTTTGAATATTAATATCTATCAATGATTCCCAACAAAGTTTTTTGAGCTTGAACAATTTTGACAAAAACTAAGGATACATGTTGCCCTAAGAGTTGTGCAAAGTTGGTAAAATCTTGTTCAGAATTAGTGTCCCCATGAGTGACAGAACACTGAGCCAATCACGGTGCAGCTAGAGAACATTACCAACCCCTACGCTCTGTATTTCCCGCTGGCTGCCCCTCCACCACAGGAAGTACTGAGCTGGGCTGAAACACCTGCATTATGGAGCTGCCCCTCCACCACAGGAAGCACTGAGCTGGGCTGAAACACCTGCATTATGGAGCTGCCCCACCACCACAGGAAGCACTGAGCTGGGCTGAAACACCTGCATTATGGAGCTGCCCCTCCACCACAGGAAGCACTGAGCTGGGCTGAAACACCTGCATTATGGAGCTGCCCCACCACCACAGGAAGCACTGAGCTGGGCTGAAACACCTGCATTATGGAGCTGCCCCTCCACCACAGGAAGCACTGAGCTGGGCTGAAACACCTGCATTATGGAGCTGCCCCTCCACCACAGGAAGCACTGAGCTGGGCTGAAACACCTGCATTATGGAGCTGCCCCTCCACCACAGGAAGCACTGAGCTGGGCTGAAACACCTGCATTATGGAGCTGCCCCTCCACCACAGGAAGCACTGAGCTGGGCTGAAACACCTGCATTATGGAGCTGCCCCTCCACCACAGGAAGCACTGAGCTGGGCTGAAACACCTGCATTATGGAGCTGCCCCACCACCACAGGAAGCACTGAGCTGGGCTGAAACACCTGCATTATGGAGCTGCCCCACCACCACAGGAAGCACTGAGCTGGGCTGAAACACCTGCATTATGGAGCTGCCCCTCCACCACAGGAAGCACTGAGCTGGGCTGAAACACCTGCATTATGGAGCTGCCCCTCCACCACAGGAAGCACTGAGCTGGGCTGAAACACCTGCATTATGGAGCTGCCCCTCCACCACAGGAAGCACTGAGCTGGGCTGAAACACCTGCATTATGGAGCTGCCCCTCCACCACAGGAAGCACTGAGCTGGGCTGAAACACCTGCATTATGGAGCTGGTGCTCCACCACAGGAAGCACTGAGCTGGGCTGAAACACCTGCATTATGGAGCTGCCCCTCCACCACAGGAAGCACTGAGCTGGGCTGAAACACCTGCATTATGGAGCTGCCCCACCACCACAGGAAGCACTGAGCTGGGCTGAAACACCTGCATTATGGAGCTGCCCCTCCACCACAGGAAGCACTGAGCTGGGCTGAAACACCTGCATTATGGAGCTGCCCCTCCACCACAGGAAGCACTGAGCTGGGCTGAAACACCTGCATTATGGAGCTGCCCCTCCACCACAGGAAGCACTGAGCTGGGCTGAAACACCTGCATTATGGAGCTGCCCCTCCACCACAGGAAGCACTGAGCTGGGCTGAAACACCTGCATTATGGAGCTGCCCCTCCACCACAGGAAGCACTGAGCTGGGCTGAAACACCTGCATTATGGAGCTGCCCCACCACCACAGGAAGCACTGAGCTGGGCTGAAACACCTGCATTATGGAGCTGCCCCTCCACCACAGGAAGCACTGAGCTGGGCTGAAACACCTGCATTATGGAGCTGCCCCTCCACCACAGGAAGCACTGAGCTGGGCTGAAACACCTGCATTATGGAGCTGCCCCTCCACCACAGGAAGCACTGAGCTGGGCTGAAACACCTGCATTATGGAGCTGCCCCACCACCACAGGAAGCACTGAGCTGGGCTGAAACACCTGCATTATGGAGCTGCCCCTCCACCACAGGAAGCACTGAGCTGGGCTGAAACACCTGCATTATGGAGCTGCCCCTCCACCACAGGAAGCACTGAGCTGGGCTGAAACACCTGCATTATGGAGCTGCCCCTCCACCACAGGAAGCACTGAGCTGGGCTGAAACACCTGCATTATGGAGCTGCCCCCACCACCACAGGAAGCACTGAGCTGGGCTGAAACACCTGCATTATGGAGCTGCCCCACCACCACAGGAAGCACTGAGCTGGGCTGAAACACCTGCATTATGGAGCTGCCCCTCCACCACAGGAAGCACTGAGCTGGGCTGAAACACCTGCATTATGGAGCTGCTTTACTCAAGAAAGAGACCATGTTTGTATACGTCTTTATTAACTTTTTTTTTTGTACATTGTTTGCAAACTGATATGTGATAAAATAACATTAAAAAAAAGGCAAAACATATATATTGTTTTGCTAAACAGGTGGGGCTCCAAACAGACGTGGCACTGATGGGACATACAGCATTGAAACATTACCATACAGCGATTCACCATAGTTTAATATACATGCTAAATCAGTGTAAATCTTGGTGGGGCAAACTCCCCAAAAATGTTTTAGATGCATGCCAGCAAAGCCACTACACAACACAACACTAAACAATACATGAATTACACTATAATGGTGACAAACTGTTAGGGCCTCTACATAAAGCTGTTAGGGCCTCTACATAAAGCTGTTAGGGCCTCTACATTAAGCTGTTAGGGCCTCTACATAAAGCTGTTAGGGCCTCTACATAAAGCTGTTAGGGCCTCTACATAAAACTGTTAGGGCCTCTACATAAAGCTGTTAGGGCCTCTACATAAAGCTTTTAGGGCCTCTACATAAAGCTGTTAGGGCCTCTACATAAAGCTGTTAGGGTCTCTACATAAAGCTGTTAGGGCCTCTACATAAAGCTGTTAGGGCCTCTACATAAAGCTGTTAGCTCTACATAAAGCTGTTAGGGCCTCCATAAAGCTGTTAGGGCCTCTACATAAAGCTGTTAGGGCCTCTACATAAAGCTGTTAGGGCCTCTACATAAAGCTGTTAGGGCCTCTACATAAAGCTGTTAGGGCCTCTACATTAAGCTGTTAGGGCCTCTACATAAAGCTGTTAGGGCCTCTACATAAAGCTGTTAGGGCCTCTACATAAAGCTGTTAGGGCCTCTACATAAAGCTGTTAGGGTCTCTACATAAAGCTGTTAGGGCCTCTACATAAAGCTGTTAGGGCCTCTACATAAAGCTGTTAGGGCCTCTACATAAAGCTGTCCCAAGAGGCTTTGGAGCATTACCAGAGATTTACCACAATTGTTCGGCATTTGCACTTCAAGTGGCCTTAAATTAAAGCTGATTCTCGAAATAAAAAGTAAATAAGATATATTATGCATCTCCACAATGTCCAGGAAGTTCTTAATCACACAGCGTAATTACAGTCAAATGAACTGACAACTTACACAGACATGGTGGCGTAGCAGGAACATCGGAGTCCTGCAAACCAAGCAGTTGTGATTTCAAATCCCAGGAGAGGACATGTTGAACAATCATTTTCGGATAAATAAAAATGCAGAATGTAATCATGTATGTCGAATATGTCAGTTGAAAATACTGTATGTCAAAAGAACTGTGTGTGAGTGTCGCTAACCGACAGGCAAAGAGCTATGAATGCGTCAGTGCTTTGCCAATCAGGGCCTTGATGGGCGTGGCAACAGTAACAAGGTGTGATGTGTAATGAATTTTATTTTTTGGGGGGGAGACATTTCTTTGGGAATGGCGACAACTGATACACATGAAACGTTTCTAGAACATAAATATTGTACATTCTGAGAACATTGTAACCATGTTCTTGATAAGTTCTGTTTTACATTAAGGGAATGTTCATGTCAAATTGTAACACCAAAACATTCTATAAAGGTTCTCAGAAGGTTTCTGTTAACATAGATAGAATTTTCCCCTAACTAACAGAGAACTGGACACTCAAACAAAAGGGGAACATTGCGGGGAACATTATAAAAACGTTATTTCTCCCTAGAATTGTTAGCTGGGTTCATGTCCATCATGGACTACTAGCACCCCTTGTGGACTACTAACACCCCTCGTGGACTACTAATATCCATCATGGACTACTAACACCCCTCGTGGACTACTAACACCCCTCGTGGACTACTAACACCCCTCGTGGACTACTAACACCCCTACTAACACCCCTCGTGGACTACTAACACCCCTCGTGGACTACTAACACCCCTCGTGGACTACTAATACCCATCATGGACTACTAGCACCCCTCGTGGACTACTAACACCCCTCGTGGACTACTAACATCCATCGTGGGCTACTAACACCCATCATGGACTACTAATACCCATCATGGACTACTAGCACCCATCATGGACTACTAACACCCCTCGTGGACTACTAATACCCATCATGGACTACTAGCACCCCTCGTGGACTACTAATACCCATCATGGACTACTAATATCCATCGTGGACTACTAACACCCCTCGTGGACTACTAACACCCCTCGTGGACTACTAACACCCCTCGTGGACTACTAACACCCCTCGTGGACTACTAGCACCCCTCGTGGACTACTAACACCCCTTGTGGACTACTAACACCCCTCGTGGACTACTAACACCCCTCGTGGACTACTAACACCCCTCGTGGACTACTAGCACCCCTCGTGGACTACTAATACCCATCATGGACTACTAACACCCCTCGTGGACTACTAGCACCCCTCGTGGACTACTAATATCCATCGTGGACTACTAGCACCCCTCATGGACTACCAATATCCATCGTGGACTACTAATACCCATCGTGGACTACTAACACCCATCATGGACTACTAACACCCCTCGTGGACTACTAACACCCCTCGTGGACTACTAATACCCCTCGTGGACTACTAATACCCATCATGGACTACTAACACCCCTCGTGGACTACTAACACCCATCGTGGACTACTAATATCCATCAATGACTACTAGCACCCCTCGTGGACTACTAATACCCATCATGGACTACTAATACCCCTCGTGGACTACTAGCACCCCTCGTGGACTACTAACACCCCTCGTGGACTACTAGCACCCCTCGTGGACTAGTAATACCCATCATGGACTACTAACACCCCTCGTGGACTACTAACACCCCTCGTGGACTACTAATACCCATCGTGGACTACTAACACCCCTCGTGGACTACTAGCACCCCTCGTGGACTACTAATATCCATCGTGGACTACTAATACCCATCGTGGACTACTAATACCTATCATGGACTACTAGCACCCCTCGTGGACTACTAACACCCCTCGTGGACTACTAATACCCATCATGGACTACTAACACCCCTCGTGGACTACTAACACCCCTCGTGGACTACTAATACCCATCATGGACTACTAACACCCCTCGTGGACTACTAACACCCATCATGGACTACTAATATCCTAGAAATGTGGAAGTAGTAAGTGTATGAACTTATGCTCATTTTCCAAAATATGCAGCAAAATTTGATCTGCACAGGCCGCTCACACTCACTCACAAACACCTTGACACCAAACCCTGCAAGCGCAACCGCATGCCTAAACAGCAGTAGTCTTGACAATGTCAAACAAATGGGAAAGCTTTATTGGTGTGTGCACCTATTAAATTGATTGCCCACACCACTCCGAAGTTCACATTTTCACGTCTATCACCCTTTATATTCTACATATTGTTTTTTCATTCCAGTCCATATTTGAATAAAAAACGAAAGATTTTGCATTTCCTAATTATGATCCTACATATTCATGTGTTATTATACGGATTAGGTACGTTAGGTATTGGCTAGCCTTTCTGTTTTAGCCTCTTCATGAAAATAAATAAACAAGACTTAGCCCAACAATAGGCTACTTTGCACTCTGGTGGCAATGAAACATTTTCCGACATAGAGTGAGTGTAAACCAGTGATGTTCTTTTTAACATTAACAGACACGTTTTTTGTCTCTTACCTTAAAATGTGAACTGGGTAATATTCTCACAGCTGACTCCCACTATCCTGGGAAGCTTTAATATTCTAACTCCCACTATCCTGGGAAGCTTTAATATTCTAACTCCCACTATCCTGGGAAGCTTTAATATTCTAACTCCCACTATCCGGGGCTATATTCCACTATCCTGGGAAGCTTTAATATTCTAACTCCCACTATCCTGGGAAGCTTTAATATTCTAACTCCCACTATCCTGGGAAGCTTTAATATTCTAACTCCCACTATCCTGGGAAGCTTTAATATTCTAACTCCCACTATCCTGGGAAGCTTTAATATTCTAACTCCCACTATCCTGGGAAGCTTTAATATTCTAACTCCCACTATCCTGGGAAGCTTTAATATTCTAACTCCCACTATCCTGGGAAGCTTTAATATTCTAACTCCCACTATCCTGGGAAGCTGTGGCTTGGAGCTGCTGATGTTGTTGTAGTTGATGTTTTTATATGTTTCTGGTCACTGTGACAGGGGGGGTCTTCCCGGTCCTGGTCCCATACTGACCACCCTGTGGTCTAACTCCTCCTGTCTCCTCCAGGAGCCGTCCTCCTCCTCAACGACCACCTTGTGCTCTGAGTCCTCCTGTCTCCTCCAGGAGCTGTACTCCTTCTCAACGACCACCTTGTGCTCTGAGTCCTCCTGTCTCCTCCAGGAGCCGTCCTCCTCCTCAACGACCACCCTCTGTCTCCTCTAAGTTCTTTCTCTCCAGGAGTGTCCTCCTCCTCAACGACCACCTTGTGCTCTGAGTCCTCCTGTCTCCTCCAGGAGCCGTCCTCCTCCTCAACGACCACCTTGTGCTCTGAGTCCTCCTGTCTCCTCCAGGAGCCGTCCTCCTCCTCAACGACCACCTTGTGCTCTGAGTCCTCCTGTCTCCTCCAGGAGCCGTCCTCCTCCTCAACGACCACCTTGTGCTCTGAGTCCTCCTGTCTCCTCCAGGAGCCGTCCTCCTCCCTCAACGACCACCTTGTGCTCTGAGTCCTCCTGTCTCCTCCAGGAGCCGTCCTCCTCCTCAACGACCACCTTGTGCTCTGAGTCCTCCTGTCTCCTCCAGGAGCCGTCCTCCTCCTCAACGACCACCTTGTGCTCTGAGTCCTCCTGTCTCCTCCAGGAGCTGTCCTCCTCCTCAGGGCTTCCAGAGATGGAAATCTTCCTGATGGATCTGGATGCAGTGGTGGGAGAGACAGACATGAGAGAGATGGCGTTCTGATTGGAGATGGTAGTGAGAGAGACACGGGAGAGAAAGACACACGGGAGACACAGACATGGGAGAGAAAGACAAGACAAGGTCAGACAGAAGGAGACACAGACACGGGAGACACAGACACAGACACGGGAGAGACAGACAAAGACACGGGAGAGACAGACAGACAGACACGGGAGAGACAGACAGACAGACAGACAGACAGACAGACAGACAGACAGACAGACAGACAGACAGACAGACAGACAGACAGACAGACAGACACGGGAGAGACAGACACGGGAGACACAGACACGGGAGAGACGGCATTCTGATTGGAGATGGTAGTGAGAGAGAGACACGGGAGAGACAAAGACACGGGAGAGACAAAGACACGGGAGAGACAGACAAACAGACACGGGAGAGACAGACAGACAGACACGGGAGAGACAGACAGACAGACAGACAGACAGACAGACAGACAGACAGACAGACAGACAGACAGACAGACAGACAGACACGGGAGAGACAGACACGGGAGAGACAGACAGACAGACAGACAGACAGACAGACAGACAGACAGACAGACAGACAGACAGACAGACACGGGAGAGACAGACAGACAGACAGACAGACAGACAGACAGACAGACAGACAGACAGACAGACAGGCAGACAGACAGACAGACAGACAGACAGACAGACAGACGAGACACGGGAGAGACAGACACGGGAGAGACAGACAGACAGACAGACAGACAGACAGACAGACAGACAGACAGACAGACAGACAGACAGACAGACAGACAGACAGACAGACAGACACGGGAGAGACAGACAGACAGACAGACAGACAGACAGACAGACAGACAGACAGACAGACAGACAGACAGACAGACAGACACGGGAGAGACAGACAGACAGACAGACAGACAGACAGACAGACAGACAGACAGACAGACAGACAGACAGACAGACAGACAGACAGACAGACAGACAGACAGACAGACAGACAGACAGACAGACAGACAGACAGACAGACAGACAGACAGACAGACAGACAGACAGACAGACAGACAGACACGGGAGAGACGGGATTCCAGTTGAGGTGTTCCTGGCCTGAGAGGTACATGTCCTCCTGCTTCCTCTGTCTGACAGGGACTGGGGTCGAGGTGGTCTGTTTGGCGAGGGGCTTGATGTACCTGTCTAGGGCCGCTAGGGGGAGGGGTGGTCTGTTTGGCGAGGAGCTTGATGTACCTGTCTAGGGCCGCTAGGGGGAGGGGTGGTCTGTTTGGCAAGGGGCTTGATGTACCTGTCTAGGGCCACTAGGGGTCGAGGTGGTCTGTTTGGCAAGGGGCTTGATGTACCTGTCTAGGGACGCTAGGGGGAGGGGTGGTCTGTTTGGCAAGGGGCTTGATGTACCTGTCTAGGGACGCTAGGGGGAGGGGTGGTCTGTTTGGCGAGGAGCTTGATGTACAGGGCCAGGGGAGCTAGGGGCACTAGGGGCACTAGGGGCGCAGGGCTTGATGTACGGGGCCAGGGGCGCTAGGGCCGAGGGACTTGATGTACGGGGCCAGGGGCGCTAGGGCCGAGGGACTTGATGTACGGGGCCAGGGGCGCTAGGGGCTTGATGTACGGGGCCAGGGGCGCTAGGGGCTTGATGTACGGGGCCAGGGGCGCTAGGGCCGAGGGGCTTCATGTACGGGGCCAGGGGCGCTAGGGGCTTGATGTACGGGGCCAGGGGCGCTAGGGGCTTGATGTACGGGGCCAGGGCGCTAGGGGCTTGATGTACGGGGCCAGGGGCGCTAGGGGCTTGATGTACGGGGCCAGGGGCGCTAGGGGCGAGGGGCTTCATGTACGGGGCCAGGGGCGCTAGGGGCTTGATGTACGGGGCCAGGGGCGCTAGGGGGCTTGATGTACGGGGCCAGGGGCGCTAGGGGGCTTGATGTACGGGGCCAGGGGCGCTAGGGCCGAGGGACTTGATGTACGGGGCCAGGGGCGCTAGGGCCGAGGGACTTGATGTACGGGGCCAGGGGCGCTAGGGGGCTTGATGTACGGGGCCAGGGGCGCTAGGGGGCTTGATGTACGGGGCCAGGGGCGCTAGGGGCTTGATGTACGGGGCCAGGGGCGCTAGGGGCTTGATGTACGGGGCCAGGGGCGCTAGGGCCGAGGGGCTTCATGTACGGGGCCAGGGGCGCTAGGGGCTTGATGTACGGGGCCAGGGGCGCTAGGGGCTTGATGTACGGGGCCAGGGGCGCTAGGGCCGAGGGACTTGATGTACGGGGCCAGGGGCGCTAGGGGCTTGATGTACGGGGCCAGGGGCGCTAGGGGCTTGATGTACGGGGCCAGGGGCGCTAGGGGCTTGATGTACGAGGCCAGGGGCGCTACACGAGGAGCAACCACACATACCTGCACCTGGCTGAGGTAGAGGGAGACTTGGTCATGGAGGTTGGTCTGCAGGGTGATATTATCCAGAGTCCCACTCTGGCAGGAGAGCATCTGGGGGAAGTCTGGACCTGGTAGCAGATCCAGAGACAGACAGCCTGGTCCCGATGGTGAAAGGTTGGACCTCCCTGACGATGCTTTCTGAGGTAGTCAGCACCAGCCCAGCGGTCCGATACAGTCTCATTCACCTGAATCTGGGCGCTTTGCTCTGAGCACTCCAGTCAGAAAAATACTACAGTCCAAATGAGCTCGAAATGAAAAGTCTGAAACCCTCTCTTCCTCTCTTGTTCTCTCTCTCCCTCCGGCAGTAAACAAGTGGAGGTTGAATGAACAGAAAGGAAAGTGGAGAGAGCTCAATAGAGAGAGCTTCCTCTCTTCCCAAGTCTCTCTTGTTCTCTCTCTCTTGTTCTCTGTCTCTTGTTCTCTTGTTCTCGTTCTCTCTTCCTCTCTCTCGTTCTCTCTCCCTCTCTCTTGTTCTCTCTCCCTCTCTCTTGTTCTCTCTCTCGTCCTTTCTCTTGTTCTTTCTGAAGAGGAAGAAAAGCCAAGAGAGTGACTCAGTGAGACTCAGCTGCTGGCTGATCCACCTTCTTGTGCATGTTAAGGAGACACAGCACACAGCCCAGGATGGCTTCTTTAGACTCCTGAGAGCTGATCCTGTCCCAGACGTATCTCAGCGCGGCTCCCACGTGGCTGAAGGTTGAGGACAAAGTTCTCCTGAGGAACTGGAGCAGGGATCCTATCATTCTACTGGAAAGGAGGGTTCTGAGCAGGAACAGGAACACTGCAGGCATAATGCTGCTGCCACACCCTGACACACAGAGAGAGATAAGGAGGAGGAAAACAGAGAGGAAAGAGAGGAAGAGCACGGGAATAAAGTCTCCACCTCTCTGGGAGCGTGAGCGCGTCTTACTCTTCTCTCTCTCTCTCTCTCGCAGGGATTCTCTGCTCTCTTGCAGGGATTCTCTCTCTCTTGCATGGATTCTCTCTCTCTCAGGGATTCTCTCTCAGGGATTCTCTCGCAGCGATTCTCTCTCTCGCAGGGATTCTCTCTCAGCGATTCTCTCGCAGGGATTCTCTCGCAGGGATTCTCTCGCAGGGATTCTCTCGCAGGGATTCTCTCCGCAGGGATTCTCTCGCAGGGATTCTCTCTCTCGCAGTGATTCTCTGGCAGAGATTCTCTTTCTCTCACAGGATTCTCTCTCTCTGAGCCTGTTCAGAGCAGGAGGGGACAGGAGGCTGACCCAGAACAGAGAAGAAGCTCAGATAAGAGTTAGGGTTAGCGGCTGGAAGCCCTCTGTCTGATCTCAATCACTCAGAGCTTCCCTAGAATGAGGTAATTCTACCTTCGACCTAAACACACACACCACTCCTCCTAGACCTATAAATTACACCCCCCTGCCTAACGCAAATCTGCCTCACTCTTTTACTCCTGTAATGAAGGAGAGGTGAGCAAAAAGGTGTCTGTCTGTCGTTCTCAGTTCCCCGAAAGGTGAAAACAGCAGTAGTGTTAAAGCTCCAGTCCAGATAGTGGTAACGACTTGTAGAACAAAAAGGCTTCAGCATGAGAGGGTACAGTAGGTATGCGTGCCGTCCCTCCGTTCAAGAGTGAATGTGTCAACTCTAGCTCTCTGTCTCCCCACTCCTCTTTCCCAGCTGTCCCCCAGCCACAGGTCCAGGAACAGCCGTCAGGTGGCTGTAGATCTACCAGGAGGCTGTTAGTG
Organism: Salmo salar; assembly: GCF_905237065.1. Taxonomy (NCBI): domain Eukaryota; kingdom Metazoa; phylum Chordata; class Actinopteri; order Salmoniformes; family Salmonidae; genus Salmo; species Salmo salar. The sequence continues at coordinate 41,177,741 of NC_059469.1, forward strand.
GCAGAGACAGCTGGCACTGTGCCTCACTACTTTGTAACAGTTGGCATAACGTGAGGACATCACAGAGAGCAGTCAGCTGGGCTGTAGAACTCTGTAATCACAGCAGAACAGATATCATGAACTTCACAACACTAGCTAGCTAGACGGAGTATTCAGCATGGAGTGGACCGGCGTTGGTAGCATCCCTGCCTTTGGTTTCATGTGGATTGATTTGAGACTGGTTCAGCCAGCTAGCAGACACTAGCTATCGAACGCAGCACATTAGATACAGTACCAATTACAGTACCAACATTTTATAAATACTGATTCTAACACCACAAAACAGCTTAGCTAGATGTAGAATTAGGTAGTAAAGACTTGCTCATGAAGAGAAAACGTCAATGTTAGCTACAGGTTTGTAGTTTTTGGTAAGATCAGCTCTGACTTGAGGATGGAAGGAGGTTCAGTGGTCGATGTCACCGTGGTAACGTTTTTTTTTAATGTTACGACAGCATTAGCATATTGTAACCAAACATCTTTTTAGCTATCCCATGAGTGTTTGTGAGTTATCAGACAAATCAGTGCAGATGCCCATCACACTGACGTGAGACAATGGAGGCTGTTAGTGGGAGGATCGTGCCGGGTCTGACCCCCTGTCCCTAGATGGTTAGATCAAATCATTGCAGGGGCTGCTGGGAGAGCCAATGGTCTGGCTATTTGGAATGACAGAAGGGGGATGGGCTGTTGAGTTGACAGCACAGCAGAGAAAACATTTGCAGGGAGGAGAGGAGAGGAGAGGGGAGGGGAGGGGAGAAGAGGAGAGGGGAGGGGAGGGGAGGGAGAGGAGAGGAGAGGGCAGGGGAGGAGAGGAGAGGAGAGGAGAGGAGAGGAGAGGAGAGGAGAGGAGAGGAGAGGAGAGGAGAGGAGAGGAGAGGAGAGGAGAGGAGAGGAGAGGAGAGGAGAGGAGAGGAGAGGAGGGAGGAACTTTCTCACTTGACCTTTGGCCTTTGACCTGACCATAACACCTGGTGGCCAGGTGGATGAAAACAAGCTGATTCAGAACCTTTTAGAAATATTGTTTTGCCATTTTGAGGCAGTCATTTCAGAAACCAAGGCTGTTGAGTCTGCCGGTAAGAATACGGTGATTGACAGAGTTGAAAGCCTTGGCCAGGTCGATGAAGACGGCTGCACAGTACTGTCTTTTATCGATGGCGGTTATGATATCGTTTAGTACCTTGAGTGTGGCTGAGGTGCAGCCGTGACCAGCTCGGAATCCGGATTGCACAGCGAAGGTACGGTGGGGTTCAAAATGGCCAGTGATCTGTTTGTTAACTTGGCTTTCGAAGACTTTAGAAAGGCAGCTCAGGATGGATATAGGTCTATAACAGTTTGTGTTTAGAGTGTCACCCCCTTTGAAGAGGTGGATGACCGCGGCAGCTTTACAGTCTTTAGGAATCTCAGACGATACGAAAGAGAGGTTGAACAGACAAGTAATAGGGGTTGAAACAACGGCGGCAGATAATTTTAGAAAGAGAGGGTCCAGATTGTCTAGCCCAGCTGATTTGTATGGGTCCAGATTGTCTAGCCCAGCTGATTTGTATGGGTCCATATTGTCTAGCCCAGCTGATTTGTATGGGTCCAGATTGTCTAGCCCAGCTGATTTGTATGGGTCCAGATTGTCTAGCCCAGCTGATTTGTATGGGTCCAGATTGTCTAGCCCAGCTGATTTGTATGGGTCCAGATTTTGCAGCTCTTTCAGAACATCTGCTATCTGGATTTGGGTGAAGGAGAACCTGGGGAGGCTTGGTCAAGTAGCTGTGGGGGGTGCAGAGCTGTTGGCCAGGGTTGGGGTAGCCAGGAGGAAAGCATGGCCAGCCGTAGAGAAATGCTTATTGAATTTCTCAATATTGTGGATTTATCAGTGGTGACAGTGTTTCCTAGCATCAGTGCAGTGGGCAGCTGGGAGGAGGTGCTCTTATTCTCCATGGACTTTACAGTGTCCCAGAACTTTTTGGAGTTAGAGCTATAAAATGCAAATTTCTGTTTGAAAAAGCTAGCCTTTGTTTTCCTAACTGACTGCGTGTATTGGTTCCTGACTTCCCAGAAAAGTTGCATATCGCGGGAACTATTTGATGCTAGTGCAGTCCGCCACAGGATGTTTTTGTGTTGGTCGAGGTCAGTCAGGTCTGGAGTGAACCAAGGGCTATATCTGTTCTTAGTTCTACATTTTTTGTATGGGGCATGCTTATTTAATTACTTTTTAAGAACAACCAGGCATCCTTTACTGACAGGATGAGGTCAATATCCTACCAGGATACCCGGGCCAGGTGGATTAGAAAGGCCTGCTCGCAGAAGTGTTTTAGGGAGCGTTTGACAGTGATGAGAGGTGGTCGTTTGACCGCGGACCCATAGCGGATGCAGGCAATGAGGCAGTGATCGCTGAGATCCTGATTGAAAACAGCAGAGGTGTATTTGGAGGGCAAGTTGGTCTGGATAATATTTATTAGGGTGCCCATGGTTACGGATTTAGGGTTGTACCTGGTGGGTTCCTTGATGATTTTTGTGAGATTGAGGGCATCTAGCTTAGATTGTAGGATGGCCGGGGTGTTAAGCATATCCCAGTTTAGGTCACCTAACAGAACGAACTCTGAAGATAAATTGGGGGCAATCAATTCACATATGGTGTCCAGGGTACAGCTGGGAGCTGAGGGGGGGTCTATAACAGGCGGCAACAGTGAGAGACTTATTTCTGGAGAGATTCATTTTTAAAATTAGAAGTTCGAACTGTTTGGGTATAGACCTGGAAAGTATGACAGAACTTTGCAGGCTATCTCTGCAGTAGATTGCAACTCCTCCCCTCTGGCAGTTCTATCTTGACGGAAAATGTTGTAGTTGGGGATGGAAATCTCTGAATTTTTGGTGGCCTTCCTAAGCCAGGATTCAGACACGGCAAGGACATCAGGGTTGGCGGAGTGTGCTAAAGCAGTGAGTAAAGCAAACTTAGGGAGGAGGCTTCTGATGTTAACATGCATGAAACCAAGGCTTTAACGGTTGACAGGCTAGGATAGGCTACTGCCTTAATCACTAGCATTAACAGGCTAGGATAGGCTACTGCCTTAATCACTAGCATTAACAGGCTAGGATAGGCTACTGCCTTAATCACTAGCATTAACAGGCTAGGATAGGCTACTGCCTTAATCACTAGCATTAACACGCTAGGATAGGCTACTGCCTTAATCACTAGCATTAACAGGCTAGGATAGGCTACTGCCTTAATCACTAGCATTAACAGGCTAGGATAGGATACTGCCTTAATCACTAGCATTAACAGGCTAGGATAGGCTACTGCCTTAATCACTAGCATTAACAGGCTAGGATAGGCTACTGCCTTAATCACTAGCATTAACAGGCTAGGATAGGCTACTGCCTTAATCACTAGCATTAACAGGCTAGGATAGGCTACTGCCTTAATCACTAGCATTAACAGGCTAGGATAGGATACTGCCTTAATCACTAGCATTAACAGGCTAGGATAGGCTACTGCCTTAATCACTAGCATTAACAGGCTAGGATAGGCTACTGCCTTAATCACTAGCATTAACAGGCTAGGATAGGCTACTGCCTTAAACACTAGTATTAACAGGCTAGGATAGGCTACTGCCTTAATCACTAGCATTAACAGGCTAGGATAGGCTACTGCCTTAAACACTAGCATTAACAGGCTAGGATAGGCTACTGCCTTAATCACTAGCATTAACAGGCTAGGATAGGATACTGCCTTAATCACTAGCATTAACAGGCTAGGATAGGCTACTGCCTTAATCACTAGCATTAACAGGCTAGGATAGGCTACTGCCTTAATCACTAGCATTAACAGGCTAGGATAGGCTACTGCCTTAATCACTAGCATTAACAGGTTATTTTGGGCTACTGCCTTAATCACTGACTGTCTTTGTCAAACATGAAAAACAATACAATCATTTGCCGCCATAAATTCAAGTGCGCCGTAAACGGCCTCAAAATCTTGCCCAATGGGAGGGCCGGCCCCTCTACACTATAGTTATGGATGGGTCTCCATCCATTACGGGACGGAGGACAGGCCTCTACACTAAAGTTATGGATGGGTCTCCCTCTGCCATATGGACACATTGTATGATACAGTGAGAGCAACTGGCTGCAAAATAGCTGAGCACAGAACTCTGAGATATACTGCAACAGGTAACTTTGATTGTAAACTACATCAAATCAAATCAAATGTATTTATATAGCCCTTCTTACATCAGCTGATATCTCAAAGTGCTGTACAGAAACCCAGCCTAAAACCCCAAACAGCAAGCAATGCAGGTGTAGAAGTACATCAAACCATATCCTCTGTGCTCACTCTTGCTCACAAATCTATGTGGAGATATGGGATCAGGGCATGACGATGTTCTATTTCCCACCAAGGCTCGGTGGAGATCAAGGGGGAGTTTTGGAAAGATTTTTTATAACATTGAGAGAGGAACTGTTGTCATTCCCAATGGATGTAAAATAAAAACAGACTTGGTTGACTTTCTGTGTAATGAAAAGAAAATGTTACTGTATGTAACAGACACATCAGGGGAAATACAAAACATTCTACTGTGGATTCAGAGGAAATAATCCTTATTGGATAGTCTTTCAAAAGCGAACCATGCCCCCTTCCCTCGGCTGTGCATGTTACTAACAGAACACAACATCAGTGTCCCTCACCTCCAACGCTTGGGAAAGCACTTTGGGACCTACTTCCCAATCCATTTGATTGTGATGCTGGCTCAGTTGACATGCCGGTAAGTGAAATCGAACAGCTGATCAAGCTGTCATGTCACCAAATGCATTTACGGTAACTATGGAGGAGTTTTTGTACCTGACTCAAAGGGAATACCCTACCATGTCCCTCTGAGAATTAATGCTGCATTCAAAACAACTGAGAACTTGGAAATCTCAGGCTTCAGGTGCATTCAAGACAACTGGGAAACAAGCTCCGACTGGAAAACATTTTTTGAACCGCCATCCAACTCGGAATTCCAATGAGGGAATTCTGGCCTCTTTCTAGAGCTCTGACTTTCTGACCTGAAAATCACTGACATCATGATTTGACCCTGTATTTTTCAGAGTTCCCAGTTGTCTTGAAAGCACCATAAAACTCATGGTACCCTTCACCAGCTCATATCTGTGTGAAGCTGGATTCAGTGCTCTCGTCTGCATTAAAACCAAATATCGATCCAGGTAGGATTTGACAGCAGAGATGAGGTGTGCGCTGTCGACCACGCCCCCTGGAACATATTTTCTAATGCCCCATTCAGAGCCTTCATATTATCTGATCAGAGTTTGTTTCAACCAGTATGTTACCATCTGACAACGTTCAACACATGTCATATTGAACAGCTGGGGGCTTTGAACAGACAGCAGACGTGGATCAACGACATGCCAGTTGTTCAAGATAAGTCTGATTACAGACATATGGTTCAATAACCGCAGGGGAATGAGACAGACCTGGGCAGAAAATAGTTGTATTTTGGAGTTTATTTGAAAATACCAACTTTTAAATACTTGAGGATGTAAAATATTGTTTATATAGAGTTTACACTAAAAGGCAACTAGTTTCTTTGGTATTCAAGTATAGGTCTCAGAAAAACTAAGAATATTTGAAATTATTTTTGAATACTTCTCAGAAAACCAAATAATATTTGATGGTATTTGAATATGTGCAAGTTATTTGAAAACAAACTAATATTTATTTGATGAAGAACCAAAAACTATCACAGTTATCACAGTTTATAATCTAAGCCTATAGCTTAATTAAATATATGAGGGATATGGAATCACTTTAACATTAGAGCTTCAAAATGACTAACAAATATGTTCATAATGAGTGACATGAGGGAATACAGTACTTGACGTCCAGTTCTTATGTGTAGTAACTCGGGGGTTATTACAATAGCAACATAGTTGTTACACAGGACTTTATAATTGCATAATAATGGAGGTATTACATAAGTGGAAAAAGAAACAGTCACTATTCATCTTGTGGACAAAAAACTCTCAGCTCATTGCGATCCAATTACCAAGGTAACAACATGCTAATAAAATGTTGCTCCAAAAGTAGGTGTTACCGAGAATGCTAACAGTAACAAAATATGGCTATTAACATGTTAAACTCTGAGTGGTTGTTTTGGAGTTTGGGGCGAGTTTGGGGAGTACAGAAAATAGAAAGTGACTTACTAGAGACCTTGTCTTTTTGTAATTAAAATCTTACTGCAATGTCATAAGAATCTCCCCCGAAAAGGCAATAAATCATGCGCTAAGGTTATATTAATAGAGTTTACAATGTTGGTCAAGTCATCAAAAGTGCAAACATTTAGTATACTTGGAAAGGGTACACCCTGATGGTCATTGTAGTTTATGTGTCGGGGGGCTAGGGTCAGTCTGTTACATCTGGAGTATTTCTCTTGTCTTATCCGGTGTCCTGTGTGAATTTAAATATGCTCTCTCTAATTCTCTCTTTCTCTCTTTCTGTCTTTCTCTCGGAGGACCTGAGCCCTAGGACCATGCCTCAGGACTACCTGGTATGATGACTCCTTGCTGTCCCCAGTCCACCTGGCCGTGCTGCTGCTCCAGTTTCAACTGTTCTGCCTGCGGCTATGGAACCCTGACCTGTTCACCGGATGTGCTTGTTGCACCCTCGACAACTACTATGATTATTATTATTTGACCATGCTGGTCATTTATGAACATTTTAACATCTTGACCATGTTCTGTTATAATATCCACCCTGCACAGCCAGAAGAGGACTGGCCACCCCTCATAGCCTGGTTCCTCTCTAGGTTTCTTCCTAGGTTTTTGACCTTTCTAGGGAGTTTTTCCTAAGGAGTTTTTCCTAGCCACCGTGCTTCTTTCACATGCTTTGCTTGCTGTTTGGGGTTTTAGGCTGGGTTTCTGTACAGCAATTTGAGATATCAGCTGATGTACGAAGGGCTATATAAATAAATTTGATTTGATTTGATTTGATTTGACTGTAAAGCAATGCATTTACTTCTCCATCAACATTACCTTGTACTCATCCTCCAGATGCTCCGTTTAGCTAGCTCGTCGTTTACAATAGGGAGAGTGAATGGCAAAATAAGTTTGAATTTTCCACAACTGTCTCAGAGTCATATTTCAAAAACAAATTCCTGATTGCTAAGCTCATTTTAAGATGTCAGGCTTGAAAATCCATTCAGCCTTTTTGGCACAGTGACTCACTACCCAAACCAGTCGCAACTGGTTTCAAGTGGCCAAAAGACATTATGTCCAAGGCATCCAAGATGGCGTAGCAGTGCAGACGTGTTTTGTTCGTCCTCTCGTGTACTTTTGTATTTTTCGTCCTTTTTTGTATATATTTCAATTTCATTTTCAATCTCTTTTCCATTTTAATTCAATTATACCTTCCGGTAACCTGCCTCACCCAATGTGATACGGAACCGCAATTTCTTTTTTGACCTTATAGCCAGAACCACCTAGCCATCAGAAGCTAGCAATCAGAGGCTAACCAGCTAATTAGCTACAAGCTATTTAGTCATTGTTAGCCACTGCTAGCGGCCTTTACCTTCTGCACAGATACCAGCCCTTTTTTTTAGCCTGGATAATATTCACCAGCCTACCAGTATCGGACTGTTTCTCCACTACAGCGCCGGATTCCTGCCGTAAACCCTGGACCAATACAGCTAGCTAGCTGCCACTGAGTGACCCAGAACAGAAGCTAGCCCTGAGCCAGGCCCACCTCCCTGCCTACTCAGTTGTTCACCCGGACTCCACCCAAACACGGCTAGAATCCACTACTCCACCGGATCCTTGCCGTAAGCTCTGGACCTTGGCACTGGATCACCGCTGCTACCGAGTGGCTATAGTGGCTAATTCCCCTGCCCCGAAGCTAGCACCAGTTAGCCGTGAGCCAGGCACATCTCCCGGCTAGCAAACTAAATTACTACAACTATCGTCCGAGATCCCTAAAGATTGGAGAGCTGCCGCGGTCATCCCCCTCTTCAAAGGGGGTGACACTCTAGACCCAAACTGCTATAGACCTATATCTATCACTGACCATTTCGAATCCCACCGTACCTTCTCCGCTGTGCAATCCGGTTTCCAAGGTGGTCATGGGTGCACCTCAGCCACGCTAAAGGTACTAAACAATATCATAACCGCCATCGATAAAAGACAGTACTGTGCAGCCGTCTTCATCACCCTGGCCAAGGCTTTCGACTCTGTCAATCACCGTATTCTTATCGGCAGACTCAACAGCCTTGGTTTCTCAAATGACTGCCTCGCCTGGTTCACCAACTACTTCTCTGACAGAGTTCAGGGTGTCAAATCGGAGGGCCTGTTGTCCGGACCTCTGGCAGTCTCTATGGGGGTGCCACAGGGTTCAATTCTCGGGCCGACTCTTTTCTCTGTATACATCAATGATGTCGCTCTTGCTGCGGGTGATTCTCTGATCCACCTCGAAGCAGACGATACCATTCTGTATACTTCTGGCCCTTCTTTGGACACTGTGTTAACTAACCTCCAGACGAGCTTCAATGCCATACAACTCTCCTTCCGTGGCCTCCAACTGCTCTTAAATGCAAGTAAAACTAAATGCATGCTCTTCAACCGATTGCTGCCCGCACCTCCCCGCCCGTCCAGCATCACTACTCTGGACGGTTCTGACAACTACAAATATCTAGGTGTCTGGTTAGACTGTAAACTCTCCTTCCAGACTCACATTAAGCATCTCCAATCCAAAATTAAATCTAGATCCGGCTTCCTATTTCGCAACAAAGCATCCTTCACTCATGCTGCCAAACATACCCTCGTGAAACTGACTATCCTCCCGATCCTCGACTTCGGCGATGTCATTTACAAAATAGCCTCCAACACTCTACTCAGCAAATTGGATGCAGTCTATCACAGTGCCATTCGTTTTGTCACCAAAGCCTCATATACTACCCACCGCTGTGACCTGTTTGCTCTCGTTGGCTGGCCCTCACTTCATTCTCGTCACCAAACCCACTGGAACCAGGTCATATATAAGTCTTTGCTAGGTAAATCCCTGCCTTATCTCAGCTCACTGGTCAACATAGTAGCACCCACCCGTAGCACTCGCTCCAGCAGGTATATCTCACTGGTCACCCCCAAAGCCAATTCCTCCTTTGGCCACCTTTCCTTCCAGTTCTCTGCTGCCAATGACTGGAACAATTTGCAAAAATCACTGAAGCTGGAGATTCATATCTCCCTCACTAACTTTAAGCAACAGCTGTCAGAGCAGCTCACAGATCACTGCACCTGTACGTAGCCCATCTTGTAAATAGCCCATCCAACTACCTCATCCCCATACTGTTATTTTTATTTTTTTGCTCCTTTGCACCCCAGTATCTCTATTTGCACATTCATCTTCTGCACATCTATCCCTCCAGTGTTTAATTGGTATATTGTAATTATTTTGCCACTATGGCCTATTTATTGCCTTACCTCCCTTATCTTACTTCATTTGCACACACTGTATATAGACTTTTTTTCTATTCTGTTATTGACTGTATGTTTGTTTACTCCATGTGTAACTCTGTTTTGTTGTATGTGTCGAACTGCTTTGCTTTATCTTGGCCAGGTCGCAGTTGTAAATGAGAACTTGTTCTCAACTGGCCTACCTGGTTAAATAAAGGTGAAATAAAGTAAATAAAAAACAATATATGCATATGTTTTTTCTTAACTGACTAGTTAATAAAGGTTAAATGAAATAAATAAATAAAATAAAATATGTTTCATGTTTTATGTACAAGACAAAAATATAAACACAGCATGTAGTATTTACAGTACTATTACGTACGCTGAACAAAAATATAAACACAACATGTAGTATTTACAGTACTACTATATAGAGAATTTTGCAGTTCGTCCAACCGGCGTCACAGCCGCAGATCATGTGTATGGCGTCGTGTGGGCGAGCGGTTTGCATATGGGCACCCAACCACGACTACAGCCAGAGTGCCAGGGCGTGCCTGCTGGAGATATGCAAAACAGTATGTTAAACAATGTAGGACGGACGGCAGGAAGAGGGATAGAGAGGGAAAGAGATATAAACATACATAGGAGGGTGAATGGAGTGAGAGAGACCAAGAGAGAGAGAGAGATGAATAGAGATAGAGATCAAAAGGATGACAAAAAAGATGAAAAAAGGTGGAGGAAGAACAGCATAAGTGTCACGTCCTGACCAGTAAAAGGGGTTATTTGTTATTGTAGTTTGGTCAGGACGTGGCAGGGGGTGTTTGTTTTGTATGGTTCGGGTGTTTTGGTTTATGTTCTACATTTTCTATTTCTATGTGTATATCTTGTTTTTCTATTTCTATGTTGGGGTTTTGGTAGGACTTGTGTTTTGTGGTTGGTTGTTTCCTGTATAGTCTGTGTTCCTTACAGGACTGGTTTCGGCGTTTGTTTTGTTTTGTGTTTTTCCTTCAATAAAAAAGATGATAAATATACCCGCTGCATTTTGGTTGGTTGGTTTTGCCTTCAACGACGCTTGTTACAGAACCACCCACCAAAGAAGGACCAAGCAGCAGAGGAAGGAGCAGCAGGAGAGCTACTTGGAGTCGTGGACATGGGAGGAAATATTAGATGGAAAGGGACCCTGGAGGCAGGCTGGGGAGTACCGGTGACCGAAGGAGGAATTGGAGGCAGCAAAGGCAGAACGACAGAGGTATGAGGCATTATATCCTCCATTTCAGGAGGTGAGGTGAGGAAGCAGCCCCAAAACATTTTTTGGGGGGCATACGGGGATTTTAGTTAAGTCAGGGGGGAGCCCTGACCTAACTTCCCGGGCGTACAGGAGAGAGCCGTGGAGCATTAAGGAGCCAATCAAGGAATCAAGCGAGGAGCTTGACGCGAGATTCCGGAGAGTGGTACTGGCGGAAAGGGCACGAAGGAGCACCTGTGCTTATTATGGGGAGCGACGGATCAAGCAAGCGCCTTGTTATGTGGAGATAGGCACTGTGTCGCCCATTCGCGTACACAGCCCGGTGCGCTTGGTGAAAGCTCCTCAAAGGTGTCATGCTAGAGCCAGGACCAGTGATGCAAGTTGCAAGCATCAGACCGTCGGTGAGGGTTCATGGCCCAGTGTATCCTGTTCCTGCTCCTCACACTAGCCCTGAGGTGTGTGTTACTAAGCTGGCACCTCCAAAACCAGCCCCACGCATCAAGCATATAGTGCGCCTGCCCAGTCCAGTACGTCCTGTTCCTGCTCCTCGCACTAGACCTGAGGTGCGTGTCAATAGTCTGGCGCCTCCAAAGCCAGCCCCATGCATCAGGCCTACAGTGCACAGTCCCCGTCCAGAGCTTCCGGCAACAGTTCCCCGTCCAGAGCTTCCGGCGACGTCCTACATTCCGGAACCGACAGAGACGGCATACAGTCCGGAACCGACAGAGACGGCATACAGTCCGGAACCGACAGAGACGGCATACAGTCCGGAACCGGCAGAGACGGCCCACAGTCCAGCGCCTGCAGAGATGGCCCGCAAGTCCGGCGCCTGCAGAGATGGCCCACAGTCCGGCGCCTGCAGCGACGCTCCTCAGCCTTGAGTCTCCAGCGACGCTCCTCAGCCTTGAGTCTCCAGCGACGCTCCTCAGCCCGAGGTCTCCAGCGACGCTCCTCAGCCAGAGGTCTCCAGCGACGCTCCTCAGCCCGAGGTCTCCAGCGACGCTCCTCAGCCAGAGGTCTCCAGCGATGCCCCTCAGCCCGAGGTCTCCAGCGACGCTCCTCAGCAAAGAGCCTTCAGCAGTGGTCTACAGCCAGGAGCCTTCAGCGGGGTGGGCAGGTTAGAATGGGGACTAAGGCCGGAGCCAGAGCCACCTCCGGGGTTAGAGGATTGGGGAGGGGGGGTGTAGCACGGGAGCCGTCATTGACGGTGGCCACCCTCCCTTCCCTCCCTTTAAGTTTGGGGTTATTTTTGTGGGGTTTTTGTGTTTAGGTGCATTCTAGGTCTGCACCTTTGGGGGGGGGGGGGGGTACTGTCATGTCCTGACCAGTAAAAGGGGTTATTTGTTATTGTAGTTTGGTCAGGACGTGGCAGGGGGTGTTTGTTTTGTATGGTTCGGGTTTTTTGGTTTATGTTCTACATTTTCTATTTCTATGTGTTTATCTAGTTTTTCTATTTCTATGTTGGGGTTTTGGTAGGACCTCCAATTAGAGGCAGCTGGTTGTCGTTGTCTCTAATTGGAGGCCATATTTAGTTGGGGTTTGTTTCCCTTGTGTTTTGTGGGTGGTTGTTTCCTGTATAGTCTGTGTTCCGTACAGGACTGGTTTCGGCGTTTGTTTTGTTTTGTGTTTTTCCTTCAATAAAAAAGAAGATAAATATACCCGCTGCATTTTGGTCCGCCTTCAACGACGCTTGTTACAATAAGAAGCCGTGAAAGACAAGCACGCTTGAGAAATTGCCAGCTATCACAATGGAGGTGCTCTCACCATGTTTTCAAAGTGCTCTCACAAACTCAGATGCTATGCTTGACTGGGCCTCGTACAGCTTTAAATAACGTTCTCACAACACTCTCATTACATTTCCATGTCGTTCTTCCTTCCTGTCGCATCATAATCCGGTTCATGTTACCGTGGTTGTGCTTTGTGCTGCCTCGCCTGTGCCTTTGGGCCAGGGTGTATATTAAAGTTCTCCTGTTATCACCCATCTCTCCTGCGCCTGACTTCCCAGCAACCAGTCACTCACCCTGTTACAAGTTCATCAATGTTTCAATTGTTTTCTAATTCTTTGTGGATCTGTGTAATCTGAGGGAAATATGTGTCTCTAATATGGTCCTACATTTGGCAGGAGGTTAGGAAGTGCAGCTCCATTTCCACCTCATTTTGTGGGCAGTGTTGCACATAGCCTGTCTTCTCTTGAGAGCCAGGTCTGCCTGCGGCGGCCTTTCTCAATAGCAAGGCTATGCTCACTGAGTCTGTACACAGTCAAGCATTTTCTTAATTTGGGGTCAATCACAGTGGTCAGGTATTCTGCCACTGTCTACTCTCTGTTTAGGGACAGATAGCATTCCAGCTTGCTCTGTTATTTTGGTTGATTATTTCCAGTGTCAAGTAATTATCATTTAGCTTTCTCATAAGTTGGATGTGGCGGGCTGGGAGGTTGGCAGGACCCTAAGAGGCTGAGAGGCTCGTGAGGCAGATGGTGTGAAGGCTGCACTGGGCTCAGGGGTATTTCCCTCTCTCTCCCTCTCTCTCTCTATCCATTTCTCTTTCTTTCTCTCTCTCTCTCTCTCCCTCTCTCTCTATCCATTTCTCTTTCTCTCTTTCTTTCTTTCTTTCTTTCTTTCTTTCTTTCTTTCTTTCTTTCTTTCTTTCTTTCTTTCTTTCTTTCTTTCTTTCTCTCTCTCTCTCTCTCTCTCTCTCTCTATCCATTTCTCTTTCTTTCCAACTCATCCCCGGGGACACACTGCCTGCCCTCCAGGACATCTACATCTTCCGTTTCATTTTTCTGTATTTTTTTATCTCTGTGTGTGTGTGTGTGTGTGTGTGTGTGTGTGTGTGTGTGTGTGTGTGTGTGTGTGTGTGTGTGTGTGTGTGTGTGTGTGTGTGTGTGTGTGTGTGTGTGTGTGTGTACAGTACCCAGGGGCGGAAATCCCGGGGGGGTGGGGGGGACACGACCCCCCCATCCTGGGAAAAATATGATTTGCCCCCCCCAATATATCACTGAAACATAACTATGTAATTGAAATAATATTAATAATACGCAATGAAAGCAATTGTGCTGATTATAGACACTTAATAGCGCGTTTTTAAGTTTCAAAAGATTGCGACCCCCCCACCCTTTGCCTCACAATGGTTTGATCCACTGCCAGTTCCTTAGCTTGCTACGTAACTGACGTGAGGTTAATCCAGTCAATTGCGCACACACACACTAGCTGAATATGCAGAGCTAGCGCGCAAATATTAACTATTAAGCTAGCTAGTACCTATTCCATTTATGTGGCGTCGTCAAAGATGGAATCAGCATGCAGATGATGTAAGTTAGTGCTTCAAAGTCCCTGTGATAAGGTTAGCGATAAACTGAAATCCAAACTGAACAGAACTACACTCTCTTCTACCATTGTCTTAAATATATTTAATGGTCTCGTTGCAAAAGCTAAATTGTCGCAAGTGAACTTTTATTTATTTATTTTATTTCACCTTTATTTAACCCGGGTAGCAAAGATTATAGCAAACACCACTGAAACTGAATTGGTGCTCGCTAGTTTTGCAAATTCAGCTATTGTTGGAAGCCAGCCAATATGAAACAAACTATTAAAATTACAAAAGGTTGCAGCATATGTTGTGTAAATGGTGAACTCATACAGCTGTCAACTCTTGTCATTTTAATCCGTTTCACATTTGCTAGCTACCTTTTAGATCGAAGCCCAAATAGAATGATAAAAGATAAGACGATAGAAGCCCATCTCCTACTGTAAATAACCTACACACTGTGTGTGTAGCCAGCCAGCCAGCCAGGTAGAAAAATGGCAGAAAAATAAAAGACGGACATCAGAGTATTTTTCAGTACACCAAAACGCAAAGTAAGAACCCTAGTAGCCTGATATCTCAAAGTTTAGTTGATAAAATGTTCATAAGAAAGAAATGAAATTCTAATGGAAATGTTTCACAATGATGTCATTAGGCAGAGCAGGCAACAGATGGCACACAGACAGCAGAGTTGGGGACAGATATGCAGGGACAGACTGGCAGAGACAGGGAGTCTCAGGTAAGTTTGTTGAGTCTTTGTTTGGCAACATTATGAAAGGTTCTCAATTTTTTTTACTTGCAAAATAGGAACATAATTGGAAAATGCCATGGATACCCCCACTCTCAACTTAAACTGGTGACTGAACTAAGATTTGTTAAAGGCAATGGTATTGCTGTTGTGATTAGTTGTGTAGTTTTGGGTACCGGTAGTTAGGAGTACGGCAAACACCTTATTTCTTTGGTTCCTCAATATACATTTACCATATTACAATGTAGGCTATGTGTTACAGCACTACTTTTGGTGTCCCCCTCAGGAATTGCTCTTGAGAAAATCTCATGTAATTGTCCCCTCCAAAGTTGATATCAGATTTTCGCCAATGACAGTACCAGTCAAAAGTTTGGACACACTGACTCATTCAAGGATTTTTCTTTATTTTGACTATTTTCTACATTGTAGAATAATAGTGAAGACATCAAAACTATGAAATAACACATATGGAATCATGTAGTAACCAAAAAAGTGTGTAACAAATCAACATCTATTTTATATTTGAGATTCTTCAAAGTAGCTTTCTGCCTTGATGACAGATTTGACATGAAGGTCAGTCAATCTGAAAGTCATACTGGTAGATTCAGTACAGATAGAATCCAATCCAGTGAGCGGAAGTCAGATCAAGGCATTCATTGTGGCAGTGCTGCTGTCCCTACGTCCATTCAGCGTCTCAGAGTAGCAGTGCTGCTGTCCCTACGTCCATTCAGCGTCTCAGAGTAGCAGTGCTGCTGTCCCTACGTCCATTCAGCGTCTCAGAGTAGCAGTGCTGCTGTCCCCATGTCCATTCATTGTGGCAGTGCTGCTGTCCCCCACGTCCATTCATTGTGGCAGTGCTGCTGTCCCCCACGTCCATTCATTGTGGCAGTGCTGCTGTCCCCCACGTCCATTCATTGTGGCAGTGCTGCTGTCCCCATGTCCATTCATTGTGGCAGTGCTGCTGTCCCCCACGTCCATTCATTGTGGCAGTGCTGCTGTCCCCATGTCCATTCATTGTGGCAGTGCTGCTGTCCCCACGTCCATTCATTGTGGCAGTGCTGCTGTCCCTACGTCCATTCAGCGTCTCAGAGTAGCAGTGCTGCTGTCCCTACGTCCATTCAGCATCTCAGAGTAGCAGTGCTGCTGTCCCCCACGTCCATTCATTGTGGCAGTGCTGCTGTCCCCACGTCCATTCATTGTGGCAGTGCTGCTGTCCCCCACGTCCATTCATTGTGGCAGTGCTGCTGTCCCCATGTCCATTCATTGTGGCAGTGCTGCTGTCCCCCACGTCCATTCATTGTGGCAGTGCTGCTGTCCCCACGTCCATTCATTGTGGCAGTGCTGCTGTCCCCACGTCCATTCATTGTGGCAGTGCTGCTGTCCCCATGTCCATTCATTGTGGCAGTGCTGCTGTCCCCACGTCCATTCATTGTGGCAGTGCTGCTGTCCCCCACGTCCATTCATTGTGGCAGTGCTGCTGTCCCCATGTCCATTCATTGTGGCAGTGCTGCTGTCCCCCACATCCTACAACTAACCCTGACTCTACCATCCATGGAATAACATCCAGCCCGTCTCTCATAACCAGGGAGGCACAACAGCATTTTACCAGAAGGTTGTTGCTCTATGTGTTGGACATAAATCAGTAGAAAAAGGTTTCATTATGAATTGGTTTATTTCCGCTCCAGTTAAATTTACTGTCAACTGTGGCAGAACCCTCGGAACACTCAGGGTTCCTTCCTGTCCTCTCAGTGGGCGGTAGGAGGGTTAACCGGCCCGACCAGTCAGAACCCTCGGGGTTCCTTCCTGTCCTATCACTGGGCGGTAGGAGGGTTAACCGGCCCGACCAGTCAGAACCCTCGGGGTTCCTTCCTGTCCTCTCAGTGGGCGGTAGGAGGGTTAACCGGCCCGACCAGTCAGAACCCTCGGGGTTCCTTCCTGTCCTCTCAGTGGGCGGTAGGAGGGTTAACCGGCCCGACCAGTCAGAACCCTCGGGGTTCCTTCCTGTCCTCTCAGTGGGCGGTAGGAGGGTTAACCGGCCCGACCAGTCAGAAGGAGAGGCTATACTTTCCGCTACCAACAAAGCATTGCTAAACTCTGCCATCACTGGTCCTGCCCAGGGCCCAAGCTTCCAGAACAACAGTTGGTTGTTTACCAGTTGTTGTTGACCAGCAGAGCTATGCTGCAGTTGGACACCTCCTGTTGGGTGTATCAGGTGGCAGGGCAGCAGACGGACACACACCACGTTCATCCATTTTTCACAAGTGAACATCTACTCTAAAATGTCAGTGGAAATTGCTAACTTCAGAAGCCTTTTAAAACCTCAAATACAGTACACATTTTACGTTTCCTACATCTGTAAGTCAATTTGTAACAGTTTGGCTGAGTCTGTCCCAAATGACACCCTATTCCCTATATAGTG